>NW_027176361.1:12837316-13032316 GCF_023349555.1 Cebidichthys violaceus | reverse complement strand
ATATACTGTGTGTGTGTGTGTGTGTGTGTGTGTGTGTGTGTGTGTGTGTGTGTGTGTGTACATGTTAATTCTAGCTGGACACTGATTTCCTTGCATTGTCATCTTTTTCTCAACAGCAGCTAAGAGCCTGCTGAACAAAAAAGCGGATGGCGTCAAAGTGAGTTCCTCTCCCTGTCACTCTTCTCTGCTCTGTTTTCATGCCTTTAACAGGAGACTCACACACAGCAGGCTGCTCTTTGTACACCGCAGTCAATGAACTCAAGCAACGCAACTGCTCTGGTAAAAATAGGAATAGTCAATTTATCTTGGCCGAATGGGTGAGACACACTTTTCCCAATAGTTATCCCTCTGCATTGTCGATCAGTGTGACAGAAGCAATGACATCTGCTGTCTGAGCAGAGGAAGCTGCTGGAAACTAATAACCGATGATTAAATGATGAGAGTGGCTTCATCTCTCTGCCTCTCCACTCAGCTGTCATATGATGAAGATCCTCCATTGACACCACCAAGGAATGTGTGTGTGTGTGTGTGTGTGTGTGTGTGTGTGTGTGTGTGTGTGTGTGTGTGTGTGTGTGTGTGTGTGTGTGTGTGTGTGTGTGTGTGTCCTATCACCACCCACGACTTCTAAATCTGTCTTTCAGTTTCTCTCTTGTTTAGGACGTTGATAAGCCAGACTCTCTGTTGCATCACCCAAATAGCACAAAAGGCGTTTCCACAGCTAACCTGTGGTGTCTGGTGATGCAGAGAGTTCACATTATTTTGCAGAGGTTTGGGTTGCCTCCCTCGTACCACCATCCCCATGTACTGCTGCTTAAAGTAAAGAAACAACTGTCTCCATTGACCTGGTGGTTCTAGAGAATCTACTGTCTATGTATGTGTGTGGCTCATGTGGACTTTACTTATGTGACTTAAGGACACATGTGAATAGCAGCTCTTTTGTATCACAACATGGAAAGTAACAGTGAGGGCGACTAGAGAAGCAGGAGGCACCATGATGTTATGTACAGCAAAGCTTGTTGTTCATTAGAGGGCAGAAAAAGAACCGATGAAGCAACATTGACGTTCATTTGAAGTCATGTTTCTCTGCATCTGATGAACATCACTTTAACATTCTCCACCAGCTCTTCAGTAAATCAAAACATTGATTCAAGAAAGGTTAATACAGATCTTAGTTGCAGAGTTTGAGGTTGTTTCTTATCGTACCGTTTGACATTTGCAATCCTCTGAATGCCGCTGCCTCATCTTCAAGAGCTCCTCTTTCAGAGGCTCCTGCTCATTTCCCTTTTTAACACACGCCCCTTTTAATCAAGCCGCCTGAATGATTCATGTGTTTCTCTTTCTGTTGATGAGCTCCTGCTGGTGGCAGTCATCTGTTTGTCTTTTTCAATCACTATAATTACTTGTTCTCATGCTAAGTACCCACCTCACCTTTAATCCAAACAGGCGGAGAAGTTTCCCACCGGCTCTTAAAGGGAACGTTCAACACTTTGTGTGTGGACGTCCAGTCAGAGAAACGTCTTCCATCTGTAGACTACATTTACCAGCAGAACTACCTGCAGCACATATCTTTGACTGGTTTCCAATCATTATTGTTGGTTTCACCTGGTAAACTGGGTTCATATTGATCCCCTGCTGAATGTGATTCGGAGGTGATCTGATACATGGTGTGACTTTGTTCATGTTCTCTATGTTTGAAAGAGTGTGTGTGCTCAGAGAGGCGTAGAGCTTCATATTCTCTCTTGTTGTGTTGTGGCTGCTCAATGCAGAAAAGGAAGACGGACGCGGTGGAACATTTGAGGGTAGGCCTGAACCTGCTGCTCAACCTGCTGCTGCTTGGTAGCCACACTGGGATCTGCAGTGGTTAGTTAGTTAGCAGTAGAAACCCCTTGTGTTTAAATCCCACCACAATGCTGCTTAGGGGGGGGGGGGGGGGTGGACTGGACTTGTGTTGTCTTAAACCCTGGCTACACGTGATATTGTAACTGAGCAACAGTGATGCTAGCTGACCAGCCTGTTACCCTGCTGGTAAACTCATCTGTCTGACTTGTAGCAGTGTCTACTCACTCCAACCACAACACACCGCCTCTGTGACGGCACAGCGATCAGTGACAGTCAGTTTAAATAGAATCCAGTTATTACTTTGATAACGGAATTAAATGCACAACTTAATGCAATCCAGCATCTGTAGCATCGTCACCGTCCCTCAATGGTTTTCATTTGAGGAAATGTGTGTGTGTGTGTGTGTGTGTGTGTTTGCTCTTGCTTGAGACGAACCGATGCCTTTCCCTAGTACCGTAGGATTTTGGCACCATTAGTCCAGTTCAGACGGAGACTCACAAACCAGCTTCTGTTCCTGATAGAATTGGAGTCTGAAACCCAGACGTCACACTTCAGAAGAGCATCTGTGTAAAAAAACACCAACCTTGTAGAAACTGGGAAATCACCTCATTAAAAAGCCAGATTCAGGTTGTGTGACCCACTATGAGAAGACCTCTTGGAGACGTCGTGGTCAGTAGCATCAAGCTGATGACTTCCAAAGCTGACCGTGTTCCTTGTACCTCAGAGTTAGAGGTAGAATAGCGCCATAACTTAAGAATCAAATGTGACAGAAGGACGTTACGATGCGCTGTTCTGGAAGACGACCCGCTCTAGCAGAAATCAGAACACCATAGTTATGTTTTACTGTGGTACATGCAGGAGACAGTAATATGCAACGAGTAGAAAAGTCAGTTCAGAGTTTCACCTAGTTCATCCTCCGTCTCCAGAGTAACTGGGTCATTTGTTTCACACAGACCGGCCGTCTCTCTTCATGCAGCAGGCTTGTCTCTGATAACAATGCTTCAGCGACAGCGTTCCACTTTTCCCTCCACAGCAGCTGCTTGAAGAGTGCCTGTTTGAACACTAAGTCTTGTCACTTCTGCCCTGTCCCGTCTGTCCACCTGTCTGTCCACTCTGTCACTCCAGATCAACAACAAGGCCAATGTGGTCACCAGTCCCAAAGAGCCTGTCCCCACTCCTTCTCTGGTACTCTGTCTCCCTGCCTTGCTGCCCGCATGTTTGCATGACCGTCTGTCTAATCTGTCTCTGTCCACACTTTCAGTGGCATCTGTCCCGATCCCACGGCCCTGTTGACCCCCACTGCTTTCTCTCTTTATAGTCGTGGTGACATGAAGCTTCAGAAGCACAGATGTCTTTAGTGGTTGTGTGACATGAGTTGTCCGCATGCACTTCTGGATTGCTTTATTGCATTGCCACATTGCTGTACATGGGCTATGTTGTCCTTTGTTGTTGGTGGTGGCTGTAATGGACACACTGGCGCCATTGCATGTCCACTGTGGCTGATGTTAAAGCTGTGTTCAACCAAACTGGAGACAGCGCTGGTTTGCTCCTGGTAGAGTTTGACATGTATGCAGCTTGAGGAGGTGAAAGTGGCTCCTCAAGCTGCATACAGTATTTCTTACCACTGTAAAGACCCAAGCTTATATTTGCTGCTGGTGAAAAGATTGACATCAATAATGGTGTTGTGTCATGTTTCCTTAAAGCTGTATGCGAACAGAAATGTCAAAACGTGACAATAAAACCACAAGTTGTCATTTTTACGTTTCAGTTTGTTTACAGACCAGACAAACATAAATACATGTTGATCAGTCAACTTTACAAGTATTGATATATTCTTCAACTTTGACCAGAACCAGGGTAGCTGTTCCCCTCTGCTCTCAGTCTCTATGCTAAGCTAGGCTAACCACCAAAGCGCACAGCCATGAGACTGATAGAAAGAGAACACAGATCCATGTTTGTTCCAAAATGTTGAACTATTCCTTTGAGTTTTGAGGTTACTATCGTTTACATTTTGTATCTTACAAGAATCTGACACAGTTGCAAACTGCAGATAATATTGATAATTCAACCTTCCATCCAAACGCTGTCTATGCAAACAATGTCAAAAGTCCTTACCCTTCACTTCTTTATAGTAAAAAGACAGCAATAGCAGCCGTAGTGTGATCCGGAGGACTAGGGGCCGTGTTCTGCTGTCAGAGAACATGATCACCTGCAGGCAGCTCAGCCTCCCTTCAGGGACTTCAGTCAAAGTCAACATGTCAGCTGGGACTCAGTAATACAGCTCCAGTGTGCGTGAGCAGGAAATCCATCCTGAATATCTTCATGTTGCCGCTCTGTTCCATCCAGTGTTGAGGATTTCTTTCGTCTCTTTAGAGTAACACAGGCATATGTTTGATCAATCTATTAAGTTGTGTGTAATTGGTCAAATGCCTGCCTGTTTATATTCAACGTTCAACTATTTCTTGGATGTTTTAGTCGTAGAAAACGAAGTTTGTATTCTACGACTGTAGTAGTCTGTTAACGGGTCACTGGTGTCTGTGTTTACTGTGATCGTCACGTTGTCGTCGGGTCAGACTCGATCTTCTGAGGTGAAAGACTTGATATGCTTGATGTTCAGGGAACAGTGTGTGTGTGTGTGTGTGTGTGTGTGTGTGTGTGTGTGTGTGTGTGTGTGTGTAGTAGTGCTGTAGTGACTCTGTTTGCTTTCCCCTAAATAGTACTTTAGTTCCCTTCTTCCTTCACCGTCTTTGTGGTTTTCCTTTTCTGTTCTTGTTGAATACTTTTCTGTCCAGCGTTCCTCCTAACTCACTTCCTTTCTGCACCGCCCTCTCTTCCTGCTGTTGGTGCTCTCGATCAGGAGCCTCAGACCACTGTTATCCACAACCCAGCTGATGGAAACAAGGTACACAGCTGATCAGTGTGACGCGGTAGTTTGCAGCCTCTTAGAGTAGAGCCTCAGTGTTGCTTCTGATGATGATGATGATGATGATGTCTGTGTGCCATTGGACACTTGACACGTCATGTGACAAAACAAGGGCCCATGGTATTTCTGTGAAATATCGCATGCTGTTATCAACCGTTGCATGTCATTCTTTGACTTGATCATTATTTATTTGTACATCTGTCTGTATTATGCACTGTTCTGGATATGTATGTGGTTGTTACCATGTAAGATCTGAACATACACATGAGTTTGTGTCATCATACATGCCAGTGTTTCAAATAAGACCCCTGGATCTACGTTCTCATGTGGACTCCGTCAGGTGACGGTGCGGGAACACGTGCATGCTTGTATCTTTTGCTTTGTGCAGTGACATGATGGTGTTGTAGCTCATAGTATAGCACACAGTATGAGTTATTGTGCATAGTAAGTGTTGTTTATTATCGTACATAAGCTTGTCGTGGAATGCATCACTATGCAGTACTCGGCTCTGAGGTACTACCTCTCCCCATCATTCTACTGGTAGGAATACGATGGCGCTCACTTCTTTGTTGCTGACATCTGTGAACATGTTGACGTCTCAAAGTCAAGAGGACTCAGAAAACTCGAGCAGCCGAGTTCTCATGCAGTTTAACAAAGCTGCAGGTTAGCCAAAGTTGTAAGAAGGAAGACTACAGCACACAGTATAAAGTACTACTAAACGATCCGCTCTCCACATCCAGCACAGTCTACAGACTGACTTCCTGCTTCAACGTTAACCTTTTAGACTTAATGTCTTAAGGTAAGACATAATGTTGTCTGACCTGAGCTGATAGCAGATACAGTGAATTGGTGTTGGTATATATATATGTATGTAGTGTATACAGCAGTGATACTGTATGTTTGATGTTTGTGCTTTCATGTCTGGCTGCTAACACTCATGTGTCTCTCCACAGGAGTCCAGTGAGAGTGCCAACACTACCATTGAGGACGAGGACGTAAGAGGTAGGGACGATCAGACTAACCAATACCAGCTACCTTCTGTCAGCAGGGCGACTCTCACCTCTTTACATTACTACGAGGTCTGGACTGCGCCCTGTCACTGGTTGCGTCTATCGCAGGAATGTGTTGCATGTTGTATTATTGTCTCTCAGTTTCAGTACGTTTCATTTCTCATGGTCCTTATTGCTTCATTTTCACCCGGAGTGAAAGTTAGCCGAGGCTCTGTTTGTGGTACTTTAGCTGAACACATGAAGTGGGTTACGATGTGAATTGGGGCTGTAACGGTTTGTGTACTCCTGCTAAACCGTCACGGTCCGGGGGTCTCGGTATGGGGGTCACCGTCAGGTAAAAGCAGCCACAATCAGAAAACACCATCTGTAGATCGATGTACGAAATGCTGAACCAAAGTACCACGAGTGCAAACTTGTGTCCGCTTGTCGTTGGCTACATGTGCTGAGGTTAGCGCAGACTGCTGTGGCTGCTGGTGTCTTGTCCTTGTCCCTGCCTAGTGCTTCTGTGTGGCGTTTCTACGAGGCACCTGTTGCCGCTGTGACCGTGTCCGTTGGCCTCCTCGGAGGGGTTGCTGCTGTCCCTTTGCTGGCGCCCCGTTTTGACTAATCACCATAGTCCAGGCCTCATCCTTCCCCACCCCTGATGAGTCCGCTCTCCTCACTGACACGTGGGGTGTGGCAGGGTCGTCCTTCAATCAGAGGGTCGGGGGTTAGATCCCTGGCTCTGCTAGTCCATGTTGATGGACTTGGGAAAGACACTTAAGCCCATATTTCTCTCTAGCTGTGGTTTACGGTGTGTGACTGTGGCATGAATGTTCGTTAGTCCTGATGGGCCCCTACCATCAGCGTGTGAATGGGTGAATGATGACGTGTCGTGTTGAAGAGCTTTGAGTGTCCATTCAGCATTTACAAATAGTAATGGTTGTATTGCCAGATACAACATATGTCTATATGTAAGTCTATATTGTTAACAACTAGATAATCAGGCAAATATTAAGGTTGTATTAAATACTAATATTAAAGTGCTGTGCAAGTCCCACTCATCACTATTGAAGTCATAGTTTGATGGCAATACAACAAAACCTGGACTCAGAGAGAGAGAGAGAGAGAGAGAGAGAGAGAGAGAGAGAGAGAGAGAGAGAGAGAGAGAGAGAGAGAGAGAGAGAGAGAGAGAGAGAGAGAGACACAGAGGGAGAGAGACAGAGACAGAGAGAGAGACACAGAGAGAGAGACACACAGAGAGAGAGAGAGACAGACAGAGAGAGACAGAGGGAGAGAGAGACAGACACAGAGAGAGAGACACAGAGAGAGAGAGAGAGACAGACAGAGAGAGACAGAGGGAGAGAGAGACAGACACAGAGAGAGAGAGCTCTGCTATCTATACTTCTGATAATGTTCAGCAGCATGTCTTCAGTTTTCTCAGAGGAGGACATTGTTCATTGTTCCCTCATCGTTGTTCGTGACCCGATCAGAGCCTCAGCCCACAAAAGAGGCTGAGAGATCTTTATGAAATTAGCGGAGGATTAATCTTGACATCCATTGTGACTGCTGCAGTCAGCTCTTTGTGGAGAAACTGTCGCTTCCATTGAGGGCAGATAGTATTATTTCTAGAGTTATTTCTTCTTTGTGACTCATTTGCATTGATCTAAATGAGCGATGGCTGGTGGCTTCCTGTTCCTCCAGCTTCCTCTCCACTGGGCAGTATTGGTTCGGCTGAACGTTGGCGGCAGTAACGTTGTAAGCAGGTGCTTTTATCAGGGCGTGGTGATGGTTTGACATGATCATTTATCGTCTTTCAGTGGAATCATATCTTGATCATATATTGAGATATCGTGATACACAATTACATCATCTAAATTGATTGTAACAAGCACATACTGTATCAGATATTTCTGAAAATCTGATATTTACACAGTTTACATATACCACTAGTTCAATGTGATTAACAGCGGGTGTTTTTATGGAAATACTTATTGTAATACTGTCATTTCACTTGAAACGGTTTCATTTTGCACTTACTTTCTTAATGAAATGAAAAATAGTACTTTTTGTTTGTCATGTATTTTATTTGCAGAGGAATATATAAAGCAGGCTTGTGGTTATTTCATGTAGACGATTCATTCTTACCAGAACACAACTAAATCATGCTATATGTTGTTATCAAGATATGAAATTACCAATTGGTGATAGAAGATTCTGGCTGCTGCTTGAAAGGTTGATGAGTTCGTCGGCTGGAGAGCCGCCTTAAAAGAAAGAAAGATGATCATATTATTTATGGTTTGATGAGTCCAAATGAACGCTAATGTTGAACTGTGTAAACACGTTGACCTCAACTTGATCAATAAAGTTGATAAGATGTAAATGTTGTGATTACAGGTTGTTACAGATGAATGCATAATATATATAGTGTATATATATAAATATATCCTTTACAGTGTGAGCCACTCACTGTACACAGGGGTACAGAGATGGAGCTGCTATTGATCTTTACATCTTACTGATTCAAACTATCTCTGTAGTTGTTGTTCCATCCATGTATCCACATCCCTGAACACGTTCACATAATAATCTGTCCAAACTCATTTGTGCTTTGAACAAACTGTCATTTCCTGCATGCTTTTCATTTATTCTATATTTCATGTTTTGCTTTTCTCCATTTCATGTTTTGCTGTCATTCCTACTTCGTCCTCTTTTCTCTTTCTTTCTTCTTCATTTCCATCCATCCATCATCTTCCTCTGTACCCTGTTTCATCTCAGCACACTCTCCCTCCTCCAGTCCCCAAATCTATCACCTTAAGCACTTAGACCACTCCACCTCTCACAGGCCTCCCTCCACCTCCTCCTCCACCTCCTCCTCCTCCTCCTCCTCCTCCTCCTTGTCCTGCTGGTACTCTCCCAGCGTTTGGCCCAGTGGTGAGGAGTGCTGCCAGTACATCCTGTGGGCATTGGTGGCTGCCTACCTGCTCCTCTTCTTCACATCTTCCTTTCTGGTCTGTTTCTCTGATCATCCCACCAAATGCCACTGTGGCCCCCATCACACACCCACGCAGGGGCCCCTGCCCCGCCTGGGCCCCACCGACTCCCAGTGTAAGTCCATTTCCCAGTGCTTGGGAAGAAACTGCGAGCTTCCGCTCCTTTTGTCATCACTGACGGTCACAAGTGTAAGAAGTAGAATTCTACATCTTGGGTTCAGCTCCAGGCTCGTAGACACGGCCGCCTTCATTCTGCTCCTAACTTTAAGTGGTTCAGCTCATATTTTGCATTTATGTTTTTAAAAGGTCCTCAGCTCTGAGGGAGAAAAACAAATTAAGTTTACAATTTGAGATTAAACAGACTTCTGTTGGACTAATATTTCAACACGGCCACGCCTCATCCTCTGTGTCTTCTGTCTCATAGCACCCCTCACTGGTCAGAAGCTGTCACAGCTCCGTAGGACTTCTTCACTGGTTAGTGATCAGTAATGAACCCTCGTCTGGCCCAGTTCATCTGAAGTGTTTTTGAACACTTTGCTTCATGCTTTATGACATATTCAGACTCCTGGTGGTTCAGGTCAAACATGGCCCTCGTCTGGTTCCAAAGTGAAGAGCAGGTTACTTCAGCTTTAGAAGAAAACAGAAGGTTCTGATGAGATGTGCTTCATTGCTCAGTGGAGAGAAAGTTCACAGCAGTCATGCTCACAGGGCTTTAATACCATTACAACAAGGGTAGACTAGAAGTGCAGGTTGAGGTCTGAGTAACAACACAAGATGGACAGAACTCAGGGAATCCTGAGCAGGCTATCTAACAATGCAATGGAATGTGCTGGTAGCCCTCTCTGCCTGCCTTTGAGTAAGAAAGCTTCTCAAAGGTTATCCTCCTGGAAAGAACCATCTCTCTCCAGACACAGAGGATAAACAAGTCAGTGCACTTCCACACTGAGCAATAAAGGAAAAGAGGTGTATGACGTATATGGGTGACCGTGGCTAAGTGGAGAGCAGGGCAGCCTTTCCATCAGAGGGTCGGTGGTTCGATCCCTGGCCCCTGCTCTGCTAGTCTCATGTCAATGTGTCCTTGAGCAAGACACTTAACCCCAAAATGTCTCCCGTAGCTGCGTCTACAGTGTGTAGATAGATAGTGAATTGTAAGTCTGCTAAATGACTGTAATGTAATGTAATGTATATAACAGGCAGGGTAGCGAACATACGGTATTTGATAACGACAGAAATGTGTCTGCAACACAAATAATTGAACATTAAGTATGAAACGCTTGCATTGAATGTGTGGCCTCATTTTGAATCTTGTGAAGTTAATATCAGGCAGTTCTTGATTTAAATCAAGAAGTCTTTAGACTTAAACTCAAGCAGTACTCTCTCGTACGGCTGCTTTTTAAGTCAGCATTTAATAACAAGGGCTTCTTTTGTTAGGTGAAATAAATGATTTGTAGGACATTTAAATAAGGTTCCTGGTAATGGTATGAATAAGGCCTGAGTTTTGTGATACTGTATTGATAGTCAAAACAAAGTTTTATATTCACAGATGTGATTTATTTATTTTTTTTTTCTAAACGTAAATTGTAAAACTGTGACTGGGTCCGATGTGGCCATCATCTCTTCTGCAGTCCTTCTACTGTCATGGATCCCATCTGCTACGTGTGTGTGTGTGTGTGTGTGTGTGTGTGTGTGTGTGTGTGTGTGTGTGTGTGTGTGTGTGTGTGTGTGTGTGTGTGTGTGTGTGTGTGTGTGTGTGTGTGTGTGTGTGTGTGTGTGTGTGTGTCGTGCTCTAACAAGACATCCCAGAGGTAAAGACCTTGTATTACACAGCTGACAGAAGCTCACATGGCATTATTTCCACTCCACAGATATTGTGGAGCGTGACAGTATTCTGCAGATAGAGGTTCAGCTCCTAATACCGCTATAGTGATCATGTTTCATACTGAGTGACACCGATAAATACCATCACAAACCAGTTTTGCCTGCTTTAATCCAGGCTGGATTAGAGTAACTGTCAGGCGAGACTCTCTGTGTTTTCAGAGACGGGAGAAGTGAAGCTCTCTGACAAAAAGCATTTGCTACGTCTTCTTCTGCTCTGTTAAAATGATGGCAGGGTTTCTACAGTACAGTGCATGTACTATGTTAGTTTATATATGGTTACTAGTACTGCTGCGTACAGTGGTGGAACAATTACTCAAAGCAATAATTCTTCATTTTAAGTAAAATGTATTTTTATCTAAATTTAAGTTTATATCACATCAGTCCTGCATATAAAGGTGCAATGTGTAACATTTAGCGATTATTAGCGTCAAGCATTCAACAAATGAAGTAACATTATCAATAACCCGTGAGGAGGTTATAGTGTAGACGTTATTTCAAAGACGACATGTATTGTGTTGCAGAGATAGCTAACCAGCTAGCCCCGCCCCCTCCTTCCTTATCTCGGTAAACCACTGGTACCTCTAGAGATGATAGTGAGTCTTTTTATTTGTTTTATCTTTTATTTTAACTTTATTTAACCAGATAAGTCAATTGAGAACCAGCTTGAGTCGTTACAAACGAATAAAAACAGAAACATCTCAATCAATCTCATAGAGAAATTACAACATCATATATACAATATATATGGAAACATTTTGAAGTTCCTGGAGAAGCAAACTCAAACAGTTGCAGTGATCAGAGACGTTTGTAATGAGTTACTGAAGAAGGGTAGCGCCATGAGGGTGTGGAGTTTTAACTTCTTTGTGAACTCGTTGCTTGGAGCAGCAGACTGGAACGAGAAGTGGTCGAAGGCGGTGCAGACTTTTGGAATGACCATGTTGATGAAATTGCTAGAGTGTAAATGAAGGTTGCTGTTGGAGATGATGAGTGGAGAGCAGAGATATGTGTTTTTTTTATAGATACCAGTGGATTAATCTGAGTTTGGAGTGATGACCAGTTGACTAAAGAGTACAAGCTGCAGGGATGAGCTTTAAAACGACACCGGTGACGAAGCGGGGCGGTTTGGTCGATGACATCTAGTTTATTGAGAAGATTTTTGGAGGCGGACCTCCAAATAGTCTAAGATGGGGAGGACTGTCATTTTAAGCAGGGTGTGCTTTGCAGAGTGGGTAAAGGAGGCTTTGTTACGGTACAAGAAACCAAGTTTTGATCTGACTTTGGAAAGCAGTGAGTTTATGTGCATGTTATAGGTGAGCGAACTGTCTAGCCAGATACCCAAGTACTTATAGGAATCCTCAAATTGGATTTCTGATCCATCCAGGGAGGAGATTTCCAGAGTGCAGGCAGGTTACGGTAAGTGTCTGTTAAAAACCAAACATTTTGTTTTGGTCGTGTTGTAAGAGAAGGTGAAGGTTGGAGAAAGCATGTTGGATACTGTTAAAGCTGTGCTGCAGGGAAGTCATGGCGGTATTCAGGGAGGACGTGTACAAGATGGTGTCGTCGGCATACAAATGGATGTGAGAGCCACTTGCAGCGTGATCAACATTGTTTCTGTAGATTTTGAATAAGGTTGGACCTAGAATGGACCAAGTCTGGTCTTACAACCTTGTTCACCCATTCATTGATCAGAAAGTTCCCAACTGAGATTGCAATTTTGCTCATTTCAGACTGCACTGTACATCAACGTCTGAGTCACATCATTGGCAAATCTATTGATTGTGCATGAGGTGGACACAGCTCTCTTACAGAAATAACAACCCTTACATCAGCAGTTTTCATTGAACTTATTAACAGCTCCCATCAACAGCTAGAGCAGCTTTTGTGTCGACTGAAAATGACGTCAGAGAGACAAATACATCAGTCACTACTGACCGATTAGGACTACAAAAAACGAATAACTCCCAATAGAAATCTGCTATGTTGCACATGTCAGGCTGAATGAATGAAGTGAGACAACATGGCAGCTCAGTCTATCGAGTACATCAGCTTGTTTTGACCCAAAATTGAACGTGACAAGTTTGGCTTCTTTTTTTGAAAAGGAGGAACAGTAAGAATGAGGATAAGTGCACTGGGAAAGAAACTCAGTTCTTGTATAAAAAATGTTCAACTGACTCCCTTACTTAATATAAAACCTCACAAAATGGAACAAATCTACAAAGGTATGATACTTTCTGTTCAAGCTAAATTACTGGAATAAATGTAGTTGCTATAGTTTCCTCTACCATTTTTGGTTTTGGACACCAAGCTTGTATACAGTTCAAGCAGTCCAAAATCCCCTCTATATTGCATCTACACATCAAGATGCAGACATACTAAATGCTCCTTATGTGTGTGAATAAAGTTTGGACAAAGCATCTAATTATATAATGCATGTTTCATGAAGAGTTTGTAAAAGGCCCATTTTGGCCTCATGGGGCCCCATGAGCAAACTGATAGTCTGAGTAAACCGAATCAGTACTAAGTCTCTGTTTACAAAGTAAAGTCCGCCACATTATTTCAGCTGTGTCAGGCTTTCTATGAAAACAGCCAATCAGAAGAGGCTATTCTGGTTGTAACCAGCCCGTCTGATGCTGCAGCTGCTCATTTTAGTCTTGAACCAAAACACTAAGTTTACCAGGGAGCATGTTCCACCTTTCTGGACTTAGTTTTTTGCTCTTATTGTTGCTTGAGGGAATTGGTGCACAGCCGACTGTTAGCATTCAGTTAGCCGGGAACAACAGTGGACTTCCAGCTGTTGAAGGTAAAAATGGACTCACAGTATTTCTGTGTGTGTGTGTGTGTGTGTGTGTGTGTGTGTGTGTGTGTGTGTGTGTGTGTGTGTGTGTGTGTGTGTGTGTGTGTGTGTGTGTGTGTGTGTGTGACTGAGCTAAAGAACGTGTCACTCCATTATGACATCTCCATAGTGTAAATGTCAGTCGTACTTTTTAGCAAGCCACAACAACAGCACTTATTCTTTCCATTCATTGTTTCCTAGCTCACCTACTTAGCATGAAAGGTAATGTTGTTGATGTTGTTGTGTGTTGAACCATGCTAACTAACTTCCTACCAGTCTTTTCTACGTGACAGTGTGTGAACCTAAGTCCTGGATGTTGTGATTGTTTCCATTTTGAACTTTAATTTGTGCTTCTTTTCATGTTGACCATGGGTTGACCATCTAATCTGACCTCTTCTTGTTGTCTCTCTCAGCTCGTAAGCAGGAGATCATTAAAGTCACTGAGCAGCTGATTGAGGCCATCAACAATGGAGACTTTGAAGCCTACACGTTAGTTCAGCTATTTAAAGTCACTTCAAATATCTGACCGACTTCTACCTGTCAGACCACATCTCTCTGTGGAGCTGATCGATTTGCGTCTGTTGTTCTATTGCAGGAAGATCTGTGATCCCGGCCTCACGTCCTTTGAGCCTGAGGCGTTGGGCAACTTGGTGGAGGGTACCGACTTCCACCGCTTCTACTTTGAGAATGGTAATGAATCAGTGTTTCAGATGGCCGAGTGATGCAGCAGAGCTATCGGAAGCACTATAAGCGAAAAGTAGTTTTCATTTCACTGTTTTGAAGTGAATTTGAACACATTTGAAAACGTTGTAGGCTGAAAAACGTTTCCTATTTTGATTTTATAAAAAAATGACAACTCAAATGTTGACTTGCCCCTATGCAATTCCATCTATTCGTTAGCGGTTATCAAATAACAACAAAGACCAAAGCACATTTTCATGTTTAATCTTTATTTAAGTTAATTAATAAGGGTTTTTGCACACATCCAACTCCACCCAGCTCAGCTCCTTTAACCAGGATAATTGAACTTTGTCTTTACCTCCACCATCTCCTCCCGAGAGCCCAGTCAGTTCAGCTGAGGGACGAGAAAGAAACCAGATGGGTCTCTTCTAAGCTATTGTTGAGCCCTGGTCTGAGCTGTCACATTAAGTCTGAATAGAGTTTGACTGATCCACCCCCCCCCACCCCCCACCCCCCATCCTCTGCAGCTCTTTCCAAGGGGAAGCAGCCCATCCACACCATCCTGCTCAACCCCCACGTCCACCTGATCGGGGACGAGGCGGCCTGCATCGCCTACATCCGCCTCACCCAGTACATCGACGGCAACGGCATGCCCCGCACCATGCAGTCAGAGGAGACCCGCATCTGGCACCGCCGCGACAGCAAGTGGCAGAACATCCACTTCCACCGCTCCGGCTCCCCCACCGTGCCCACCAAGTAAGATCACCGCCTCCGGCCCTGTACCTTTCAATGCATATATTTATGCTTTTGTTATTTTATCTATTTTGCCCGATCTACTTGTTTTAATTTACTATTTATGCTGTCGCATGAATGCATTAAAGGTGACTTAAACACACGAGGCCCCAGAAATATGTAGTAAATATCATTTTTAAGGCACCATGAATATGGATTGCAAACATATCAATTGGCGCGAAATCTGAAGTAGTAGTTTTAGTGATTTCACTATAAGATCATCAGTATGTATGATGTACTGAATGTTCAGAGCTCGACAGTTCATTCCTTACTTTGGAACAAACAGTTTACAAAACAGGCTGAACTCAAGGTCCACTTACTTGCCTATTGTGAAGCTTTCAACCATACCGCACATTCCTCATTGATTGCAGCCTTGGCTTCTCCTGTCATCCTTAAAGTCAAACCTTTCATCTTAACCTTAAATTGAACTCAAGAACTTCATTATATTAATTTAATGATCCCCACTGAGACATTCCAATCTCTAAAAAGAAATATCAAGCAAAAGGAAGGTACTAAATATCTGTTGTGTGTATTTCCTTGTGATTGATCCATGTGTGATGTGTGTTTCAGTTGAGAGGACCGACAGCCTACAGCCTACAACAGCCAGACAGATCCCGCCTACCAAGTGTCCATCAAATCCCTCAGCCAATCCCTGTCCACACTAGCTAGAGCTCCGCCCTCTTTGTGTGTTGTTTACATATTTGTCGCTGCTGGACTGAAGATTATTGTACATGTTAAAAACAAAAACAAAAAAAGGAGGGGAAACTTCAAGTCTTGCCGATATCTTTTGTAGTGGGGGTGTGTGGTGTTCATCATGGGCGTTTTTTAGAGCAGTATGTTTTGAATAGAAGTGGTTTTCAGAGGAGCCAGTTGTTCCAGTTAATTCATTTTTAATTGCCGGGTGAAATATGTGTAACTTCCAGTCATCATGTATTGACAGTTTTTCATTTAAATAGTGCACATATTGAGCTGTTGTGATGTTTTTGCCTTTTGGCACAATGACCAATATATCACATATCTGCTTGTTACTCTTTTCAGAATTGCCATGTATTAAAGGTCGGCCACAAGCTTGCTTTTGTTTTGGTGATGTATACGTTTTGGTAATTGATGTGAATTGCTCTCTCTTTGCTTAATCTTTAGCAGTATTCTTATGAACTGAGTCGGCTCATTTTACTAATCTGTTTTCTGGTTTGCCACTGGCACCAAATACGTTTCCTAGGGATTTTAACTTCATGTTTTATAAGGAAAAACCAATTAAACGTGTTTTACTTTGGACCTCCATCATCACAGGGCAGCATGTGAGAAGAGTCTCTGATGATAGAATGTACAGACTACATTCTTAAAAACCATTCTGCGACTCTTTCCAGTCCAATCATGTTTTCATACAGTAAGGAAGTAATGATGTGATTTTGATCAGCTACTTTGTTGTTTACTTTTGATATTGTGATGTTGATGCCTGCCCTTCCACTGGTCATCATTCATGCTTTCCTTTGAGCCCTTTCCTCCTTGATTGAGTCCTTTACTCTGTCCGACTGGTGTATGCCAATGTTTACCGCACCAAGTTAGCCGTTCATTTTTTATAGTGAGGGAATTCAAATTTTAGCCAGAAATCACCATTTGAGTTCTTGTTATGTTACTCTATTCTACTATTTAATCGTCACTGTTAAATGAAAGGGGATTGTTTGCATCACTTGCAGATTCATATCTTAAGGTCTATATTTAAACACTTCAGGTTAGGATGCTGTGAATAAAAAACTAATGGGAAGTTAAAGTCCAGAATCAAAGCACAGGGAAGGTTTGGAGATGAAGTCACAAGGTGTTCACTGAGGATCATGTTTGTGTAAAGGACATTTCTAAGTTTTTGCTTCGAAAACTGTTTGCATTCTTTTGTTAATGATACTTGTCCCTCACACAGCACACTTTTTTTTTTATCTTTCTAAGAAGCATTGAAATTGGTGATGGGGCGCTGGTATATAAAGCAATGTTACCATGAAGGGACAAGTCTGATGTATGTTTAAGAAATATCAAATAAAAAGTGTGATATATGCCAAAGGACTTGGTTTGCACTAGTTTCATTTTGTCTTTCTTCTTGTGTGTGTGTGCGTGTGCGTGTGTGTGTGGTGGGCCGTCAGGGCCGACAAAGCCTTTTCTGCTGGCCTAAACAGAATCACAAAGTTATAGCTATTTTAGAATTTTTACATAAATACGCTTTTATCCACTCAGATTTCACCTCTATGTCTCTAGGTAAGAAGAGAGGCCTGAGGCCTGCTGGATAGCCTTTAAAATATATGGGGACGATATTGTTGACTGTCTCCAACCAATCAGATCTTTAGTTTGACAGTGAGTATTCTAGGTAGTCTACAACTATGTCAGCATTAAGGTGCACTGTGATTGGTCAGTGGGCCAGTGTGACTGTTGTGAAGCTGAAGCTAGCTAACAGAACTTAATAGTAGTAAGAGTTCAAGTTGAAAGATATGTAAAAGGTTATGACATTGACATGGCATTTTTGGCAAATGCCTTTCTGGAGAAGGACATTTCAGGAAAAGCTGGACATCGTATCAAAGGGTCGGTCAAGCCCACAGCTAGCAGTCCTGACTCAGAGGGAAAAGGATTTGTATGAACGGTATTTCTGGCTGACAGCGTTGGAGAAGTGTTGCACATTTCATGGCTAAGAATGCGTATTATTGGCGACTGAGCGTCTTGGTGTTTGGAGCTACGCTACGCTAACCTGAGGTGGCTAACCAAGGCAGTAACAAGACACCATAGCAGACAGGACACTCACAAGCTGCTTTTGAAAACGTTTGCTGAGACCCGAGTGGATCTACAAGTCAACCAACACGTTCACAAGAGGACCTCTGGCTGGAACTGAACCACACCGATGTTCTGTAGAACCGCGTCATTAAACTCTGTATTACAGTTTTTTTTGATTGCTTAAGCACGATTTTCAAAACAGGGCCCATGTTTTCAAAACACTACACACAATTAGCACAACCACACACCCAATTAGCAAAACACTACAGATCCTTTGCAAAATTAAACACTCTTGTAAAATCTATACACTTCTTTTTAAAAACCACACTTTGTTACCATATGAAACACACATGTTTCACATTACTATACTCTGATTGCACGAGTTACACTCTGCTGTGATAAACCTAAAACACTTTTAGCACTTTTACTTCCCTATGATTAGAGTAGGCTACTATCAACAAAGTACAAATATAATGTAAATTCACCAAACACTACACAAGACCAATGTTGCAGACTGAAGAAACTCATTTATTTCTCAACACGCCCAAAATGTTGACATGGAGATTCATAATACTGTAACCAAACGTCACTTTACGTATTGTAAGTTACAGTAAAAAAAAAAAAACTAGACATCGTCTCTTCGCCTAGCTGGATCTGGCCAGAGAATTTCATCAACATCGCAGGCAATGTTGTCATTAGCAAGACACCTTGGAAAGAAACGCCTTGAATGACGAATCCATCCTTGCATTGCTGCTACCTCCATCTGGTCACAGGCCTCCTCCATGGCTTGGATGAGGGGTACCTCAGCCTGGAGACGGAGATCATATACCTTCCACAGCCATGCCGAGAAAAACTCTTCTATAGGGTTGAGGAATGGAGAGTATGGTGGAAGATATAGGACGGTGAAATGTGGATGTTGCTGAAACCAGTTCTGAACCAGAGCAGAGCGGTGGAAAGACACATTGTCCCAGACAACAATGTATTGCATATGATCGATTTGATTTGCTGCTGTTATGTTGTGCAATTGGTCCAAGAATGTAAGTATGAGTGCTGTGTTGTAAGGGCCCATATGGGCATGGCGGTGGAGGACCCCATTCTGTGTAATGGCTGCACAGAGTGTTATATTACCCCCACGTTGCCCTGGGACATTGACTATAGCCCTGTGGCCAATGATGTTTCTTCCCCTCCTTCATGTTTTCGTCAGGTTGAACCCAGCCTCATCTACGTAAATGAACTCATGCTGGATCTCCTCTCCATCCATTCGTAAAACTCTCTGAAAAACAGTGTCAGGCAAAATTGTGTAGTTCAGTGTAGATCTAGTATACATATTACAGTACAGTAAAAGATTATGAGACACTATGCAAGATCACACTGCTAAAGTGAATACATACCTCTGCATAATCATGCCGCAGTCGTTTCACCCTTTCGGAATTGCGCTCGAAAGGCACTCGATAAATTTGCTTCATTTGAATATGTTTTTTTTTTTAGGATGCGTGCCAGTGTTGATGTTGAGACCAGATGGATATCGTTGAAAATGGCGTGGTTATTGACAATGTTAGCTTGGAGCTGATTGAGTGTTATAGCATTGTTGGCCAAAACCATGTTTACTATCTCCCTCTCTTGCTGTTCTGTGAACATAGGAGGCCTTCCCCCTTGTCGTTCCTGACCCTCAATCCTATGTAGAAAAAAAATGACAGTATACAATAGTACAGTAATTTCACAGGAAAAGGTAACAGAAGTGCTGATAGTGCATAGAATACAGTACTGTAAGCAGTTACTGAAACCGTGAAGATGTTTTTGATATGATGATATTTTTACAATACCTACAGTTGTGGTCAAAAGTTTACATACACTTGTAAAGAACATAATGTCATGGCTCTCTTGAGTTTCCAGTTATTTCTACAACTCAGATTTTTCTCTGATAGAGTGACTGGAACAGATACTTCTTTGTCACAAAAAACATTCATGAAGTTTGGTTCTTTCATGACTTTATTATGGGTTAACAGAAAAAGTGATCAAATCTGCTGGGTCAAAAATATACATACAGCAGTGCTAATATTTGGTTACATGTCCCTTGGCCATTTTCACTTCAATTAGGCGCTTTTGGTAGCCATCCACAAGCTTCTGGCAAGCTTCTCGTTGAATCTTTGACCACTCCTCTTGACAGAATTGGTGCAGTTCAGTTAAATTTGATGGCTTTCTGACATGGACTTGTTTCTTCAGCATTGTCCACATGTTCTCAATGGGATTTAAGTCAGGACTTTGGGAAGGCCATTCTAAAACCCTAATTCTAGCATGATTTAGCCATTCCATTACCACTTTTGATGTGTGTTTGGGGTCATTGTCCTGTTGGAACACCCAACTGCGCCCAAGACCCAACCTTCGGGCTGATGATTTTAGGTTATCTTGAAGAATTTGAAGGTAATCCTCCTTCTTCATTATCCCATTTACTCTCTGTAAAGCACCAGTTCCATTGGCAGCAAAACAGCCCCACAGCATAATACTACCACCACCGTGCTTGACGGTAGGCATGGTGTTCTTGGGGTTAAAGGCCTCACCTTTTCTCCTCCAAACATATTGCTGGGCATTGTGGCCAAACAGCTCGATTTTTGTTTCGTCTGACCACAGAACTTTCCTCCAGAAGGTCTTATCTTTGTCCACGTGATCAGCAGCAAACTTCAGTCGAGCCTTAAGGTGCCGCTTTTGGAGCAAGGGCTTCCTTCTTGCACGGCAGCCTCTCAGTCCATGGAGATGCAAAACACGCTTGACTGTGGACACTGACACCTGTGTTCCAGCAGCTTCTAATTCTTGGCAGATCTGCTTTTTGGTGGTTCTCGGTTGACTCTTCACCCTCCTGACCAATTTTCTCTCAGCAGCAGGTGATAGCATGCGTTTTCTTCCTGATCGTGGCAGTGACAAAACAGTGCCATGCACTTTATACTTACAAACAATTGTTTGCACTGTTGCTCTTGGGACCTGCAGCTGCTTTGAAATGGCTCCAAGTGACTTTCCTGACTTGTTCAAGTCAATGATTCGCTTTTTCAGATCCATGCTGAGCTCCTTTGACTTTCCCATTGTAGCGTTTGTGGGCGTTTGTATCCAATGAGCCCTATTTAAATGACCTCAGAGAAGTCACCAGTTGTAGTCACTCATAATCACTCACAAGAAGTTAAGAGGCCATGCTATGAAGCTCATTTCATTGACACAACTTTCTAAGTCACCAAAATTGCTAATTCATGTTGCTGTATGTATATTTTTGACCCAGCAGATTTTGTCACTTTTTCTGTTAACCCATAATAAAGTTATGAAAGAACCAAACTTCATGAATGTTTTTTGTGACAAAGAAGTATCTGTTCCAATCACTCTATCAGAGAAAAATCAGAGTTGTAGAAATAACTAGAAACTCAAGAGAGCCATGACATTATGTTCTTTACAAGTGTATGTAAACTTTTGACCACAACTGTATTTTCCAGTCGAAATGTTCTTATCACACTTGCCACTGTATATCGGCTTAGATTTGGCTGTACTCGCAGTCCAGCCTCCCTCAGCGTCAGGTCGTGGTTGACAACGTGGTCAACCAGTGTTGCGCGGATCTCATTTGTCAGATTCGGTCTCATTTGTCAGATTCGGTCCTCTTTGAGCACCTTCTTGTCTTCCTCTTCCTCCCCTTCCTCCTCTTCCTCCTCCTCCTCCTCCTCGTCCTCCTCGTCCTCCTCCTCGTCTTACTCTTTCTCTGACTCTTTCCATTGTGCTTGAAGACCGATGAACTCACCTGCTGCTTTTTCTAGTGCTTATACACCTGATTGGTGTGTCTACAATTAAGCAAACGAGTGTTTGCACACCTGATGACTGTGTTGAACCAATTGGTTGGACGGTGTGGTAATTTGACAGTCAGTGCTTTGGTATTGCAAGGAAGTGACTTCATGATAGATTTTTGAGTGTAATGTATGTTAAGTGTGTTTAGTGTTTTGCAAATCACTGTGTGTAGAGTTTTGCAACAAGTGTGAGGTTGACAATGTGCTTATAGTTGTGCAAATATGGGCTGATGTTTTGCTTCTTGAGTGTAAGGTTTTGCTAATAGTGTACTACTTTTAATTTTAGTGTGTAAGCAATCCAAAAAAATTGTAACAAAGAAAGGAGGATGGACTTTGTCTTTAAGTGAACAGCAGCTTTGGTAAGTGAACTGCTTTGTTTTTACATCTGCAGTAGCGTTACTACTGTGTTCATTTGTCTTTTGGTTAATATTGTTCCTCTGATGTGAATCATGTTTGAATGACCCGTGCTCTTCAGTGTGTGGATGAATACGTGTTTTAGTTGGGTGGGTTGCCATGTTGAGCTCAGTGGCTCCACCGAAAACATATTTCCCACAATTATTAACTTTCTGTATTTTCCAAATGCACTAGTATTATTCAAACGTATTGTTCGGTTCTTAAGCCTCGTACCGAACAGTTTAATACGACTGCGTGTATTATTACACCCCTAGAAACAAATAATAACCATACATGTGGCGTCATAATGAGGTCATTAGGAGGTGGTTCAACTAGGACAGCACTGAAGGCCCAGGTATAAAATGCACGGCCTGCCACTGGTATATACATATATATATATATGTGTGTATATATACATATATATGTGTGTGTCTATATACATATATGTGTGTGTATATACATCACCATACTGACGTTTTAGCTTTGCTCGTTGTACTAAAAGGAGTCAAAGGTCCCAAATATTATGCCAGTTTACGTGTATTACAGATGCACCTTGCTAACCAAGCATGCTGGTTAGCTAGCCTTTAGCTGGTAGCTTAGTGTCTGTTATGCTAATGGCCCCTGGCCCCCGAGGGGCCTCGCTCTTTCTCCACGCTCTCGTCCAGTTATGGTCACTTCTGCCTCCAAAAAACTAGAATTTGAAACAGTAGTCCACAAACCAATGGGGGACTAAAGGTGACTTCATCCTCTTCAGTCTATGGTTATGAATACATTAAAAAAATGCCCCAGAGAAGACTTATTCATATGATTATTTCCTCTTAATGTAATGCGTCCTAATTTATTTTCTGTATATCCTCAGTTACTGAATGAGAGATGTCCGGGTTGTTTTATCTACTTCTTTGTCACTTGGACTACGTTTCTCCCTTATTAGCCACGGACTGTCCAAAAGTATGGACGCCCCCGATCAGCATCACTCCTTCCAGCTGCCGCTAGAAAGAATGACATCACTCCACGTTTGACTCATGTACAGTTTTATTGTTCTGCCATGTACACACTGCAGCTGCTATGCCTTGTTAGCGTTTCAGGTTTGTCTTTTAGTAATAATTTGATAAAGTCATACATGCCCGCATAGATATTTGCACTGTTAATATGTATATATTCTTATTACCATGGAAACAAGATGCTCATTTATCAAATCAGTGGTCTCTTTTTGACATTTCTTTTATTCTTCCATCGGATCAGACACAAAGTAAACGGCAACGTGAGGATCGTACTGTTACATCGATAAAGTCTCAACTGTAGATGAACACCAGATGACGTCATCAGCCTGTACACAATTCAGCATTCAAATCAAATCCTTTGATGGCAAAAAGGAGAAAAATATTCTTTTGTCTTGACTTTTAGCTGCAGAACACATTCAAACACACACACACACACACACACACACACACACACACACACACACACACACACACACACCACGCTCAGCTCCAGCTGCTGGACTACACAGGGACCACAAATGGACGGCAATAAATAAATAAGGAAGTAGAAATCGTCTATGTGATGAAGTCAGTGGAAGCCCGACTTCACTTGGATTTAGAGTTGATGTGTCAATCCTTTGATAGCAGTGAGAACAAGATTCAAAGCAATAACAGCCATTAAAGCGAAGCATCTCCATGTTATGTGTGCTTTCTGAAATCTTAAAGGATATGTCTGGTGTTATTCCATATTTTATTATTGTCAACAAACCCCATGAAAAGACCAAAACCAATGATGTGTTCGTCCGTCTGTCGCTGCCTCTCAGCCCCAACTCCAACGCTTCCTACTGAACATGTACATCTTTCAAAATGGCTCAGAAATATATACTTGTATTACTTGAAAAGTCATTTCCTGCTGGTCACTGTAGTTACTCAAACAGGAGGAAATTGTTTCGGACCACATTTCGTGCTCTGGTGAGAACTCTGACTGCAGGACGGTGCGCATGGATTGACTCATGATCAATGACATCACTGCTAGCATTAATCACTGCGGATGTCTGGAACCCAAGAAACACTTGGAGCTCTGTGAAATGGGATGCCCTCACTCTCTAGCATCAGATAAAGACATGTCACGTTTTGGTAAAATGGTTGTTTGGTTCATTATTGAATATTAAGATTATGATGGGAATCATAACTTGCTGAAATAATGAAGTAGCCTAAATGTATTAGGGGGAACGGTAAATGATGTAACTGAAGCTCAAAGCATAGTTTCCTCCTGACACACAGTGTTTACAGAGAGATGGGCCATGACGCAGGGTGAAAAGGGAAACTGTAAATTATGAAAACTGATGATGCGACACAAGATGTTTTATGACGTTAAAGGGTGAAAATGAGAATTTTAGAAACTAAATTGCCCGTCCATAGAGTTCCATAAAGCAGACGCAGAGATATCCTGACTTTGAGTCAAAACACTATGGCACAGAGGCAGAGGATGCATCAGGCTTTGATACACACACACACACACACACACACACACACACACACACACACACACACACACACACACACAGCTGTTCACACACACAGCTGTTCACACACACAGCTGTTCGTAGGCCGATCATTGTTGGTCTGCTCTGCATTTGAGATTTGTTGACAAGAAGAAAAAGCTAGCCAGCTGTTTCCTTTAGAGGTGATGGAGTGATTGCTTGAGCACCGCTGCAGTATGAGGTGAGGAAAAGCAGCATGTGAAGGTGGAGGATGACACACGGTGCTGTACACACACACACACACACACACACACACACACACAGATACATGTGAATGCACAACACACATTAGAAAGACAGAAACAACAAAGGGAAGACAAAAGGCGTGATCTCACAGCCTTCGTAAACAGACCAGCAGGGTGATGTTTGGCTGTATAAAGAGTCCATGGTGATGCACACATTCACTCATCCCAACTGATTCTCTCTGTAACATTAATCTCATGTGTACGGTGGCCATTCTCCAGCTGAGTCGGTGCATGTACAGCAGGTTTGGGTGGGAGGAGCTATTAAATGCTTTGAATTTCTTGACTTCTTTCCCAGTCCAAGCATGACTTCTTATCTCCTCTATGTACAAATGTTTCTTCAAGAAGAGGCCTGTGCATGAGGCCAAACGTCCAAGATGCCCCCTTTTGACTTTGATCCACTTTGGTGCGTCGTACCATTATCACACCACAGCAGCCAAAAATCATCATCCGACAACAATGAAGGGTTCCATCTTTGGTCACAAAAAGAGCAAATGAAACACAATGTGAAGGAAGGAAGGAAGAGTGTCACAGCACAAAAAGACTGTTCCATTTTTCAACAAAAAGAAGAAGAAAGAAAAAGCTGAATCCAGTGATTGGCGCGGACAACAAGAGGGGGACCTGGGACATCTGACCAGAGGAAGCATACGTCAGCAAAGGCTTCAGGGGAAGATGTAGAAGGAAGGTCAGCGGAAGCAGCGGCTCAGTCAAAGCTCTCCTCCTCCTCCTCCCCCTGGTCGTCCTCACAGTAGCGTTGGAGCAGTTGGTGCAGGTGCTGCTGCAGGGCGTCTGGCTGCAGGGCGTCCGGGTTGTCGTCCAGGCGCTCCAGGTGCACGTGCTTCCCCTGGCCGTCCCTCACCACAGTCCTCTTCTGGGTTCGCGTCTTACGCATCTGGCTTCTGCAAGAACAGGAGAGAAGAGTCATGCCACACCCACACGATATCATACGTTTTCCTTTCACGTACAATAACAAAACGTATGGTTATGGTTAAAGTGAAAATGAGTTGGCATTTATACATTTTGTCTGTATTTTTTTTACATTTCATTCTTTTGTTTTTTTTTTACTTTAAAATGTATTTCCAACCAATGACTGTTTTATTTCATGTTTCCACTCTTCTTGAATAAAGACAAAGAGGGAAGCGAGTGATGTGATTGGCTGTTGCTATGAGCTGAATGAGAGAAAGATACTTCATTATCACATAAAACTCTTATTGGTAAAAATGGCGTTGAAATGAAAATGAAATGTCAGTTTAAATATTTGAATTTGCATATTGGCAGCTGTAGACTTCTACACCCTCCTGTCTCTGTAAACCCACTGGCCTGTTTCCATGCTCCAGTAACCTAGAACACACTGAGGTGAAAGGAGCCTGACTCTTTACATGTGACCAGATGTCTGCAAACACAGGAATGTCACAACTTCAACACAAACCACACGACCAGTACTTCAAATCTACTTCAACCTTTTCAAAGTGTTGCTAGTTATCAGTTATGAAAAGATTGCATTTGCAAACTTTTGGATTAAGACATGATGAAGCAGCAACACCCAGATCTCAGCAGAAGGGCTGGTTGTAAAACATTCTCTTCTAGTTGCCACTTCCTCTGTCATGCACCGATCAGAATCAAAGTCTGGACTGTGACCTGAAGGGCAGAGGGTAGAGTGCATCACACCATGCTTCCAACGTTAAGCTCTGTTAACGGCACACAGTCTTTGTGTCATTTCTACACATTCCCATGCTGCTGTCCGACCTTTTAACCACAGAACCGTCGTCCTGCACAATCTCTTTCTCTACTACATGAGGCAGGAGCACTTTCCCAAAGCCTCCCGCATAACTCAACGCCTGGAGGGGAAAGAACGAGGGAGGAGAGACGGATCAGAAGACACACTAGACATCTGACAAAGATCTGCTCAACAGTAGCTACTGACAAGATATCACAAAACACAGAAGCACTTAGTGAAAGCACATCACAGACTGTGATGTTGGTATCGTGACCATCGACTCCTCTCATGACCAGTAGATGTTTTAAAGCGGCTCTCCAGAGAGTTCATTTTTGGAAGCACTGACCTTCTCAAAGTCCTGTCTGGCTGAGGGGAGGTCTGCAGCCAGCGAGGGCTCTCCCGTCTGCTTCTCCATCCTCTCGCCTCTCACAACCGTTGTCTTGACAACCTTGCTGACCTTTCGACCTTGCACTGGCTCCACCTCAAATTGTGACGCCGCGGCGGCTCCCGGGGCCACAGGCTCCGAAAAGGTCAACTGGAGAGAACACGAGGAGACGGTTATGTTCTGTAGAATGTACCGAGTGCTTTTATGTTTTATCGAGTGTCATTGGGGCCAAACTTCAATCTACTTTCATGGCCAGATACCAGCAAAACTATTTATAAATCAACCACAAGTGTGCTTTATGTTAGCACGTATTAGCTCATTTTAGCATGCTAAAACACCAAACTATGATATTGAACATAGTAACCTGCTAAATATCTGCATGTAAGCTTTGTCATTGAGAGGATGTTAAATATGCTGCTGTTAGCATTTAGCTGGAAGCTACCTCACAGATTCTATATCTGATATATATATATATATATATATATATATATATATATATATATATATATATATATATATATATATATCTTGATTCTAATGCTAGTCTCTTCACATCATACAGAGAATGAATGAAGATGAGATGATTAGCACACATTACAAATAACATTTTTATTGTTTAATGAATGCTGTATTTCAGTCAAAGTAAAACATGTTACATGTAATGTGACGCTAGTTAGCAACATTAGCTAGTTAGTTAGTTTGTGTAGAACTTTAACTAAACTATAAGGTGACATCTTGGAATCCTTAGTGGACAGTTTTTTCATTTTCTGGTCACAGCGTTATATTAAGTATTTTCAAACTTAATACAACTTTTGAATGCGGCAAAAGAACTATATAAATATAACAAATACTAGATGCAGTCTTACTAACTCACTGACGAGGATTATTAGCAAAGAACGATTTTCATAAACTACACAGATTGTGTTTAGGTCACATAATGGAAACCAAGTAATGCAGATGTGATTAGTGGTGCTAATATGAAACCATATGAAAGTAGATGACTCTGACCTCTTTTTGATCTCCCCGACTGTGAAGCACGGTTCTCTTCACCACCCTGGAGACAGTGTCTCCCTCCTCAATCTGCACCGTCTCCTGATGTGAGCCCTCGATGGTCACTTCCTGTGTCTCCATGCCGTCTGCTGACACATATTTATGAATCACCTTCCGAGTGATCTGGAGGAGGAAATCACACGCTGTAAAAACTGTAAATTGTAAACCTCTTTCATCATGCAGGCCAAGGAATAGCACTGTGGTTAGAAGTGTGACTGCTGGATGTGGACATCTGTGAATGAAAGCTTACTTTCTTAACCACCATGTTGCCATGCTCATCTGTGTACTTCTCCTCTGTGACAGTGTGTGGGGGGATATCAGGTAGGTCATCCGCCTGGAGAAAGACAAAACACATCCATCAGTTCACATGTTAGAGGAACCAACATGTTATTATGTCAAACAACATGTGATATAAAGCACCCATACATGACTAACACCAGCCCATCTGCAGTCTATTTAAAGCCCCTATGGGTGTAACTCTGATGCAACTGTAGGATCATTCAAATCATTCTGGCATAGATTTGTTTTGTTTTTTTGTAAATATATATATATATATATATTTAATTTAGTCAAAAGTGGTTTCTCACATTGCTGTCTTCCAGTCTCTGTATTGACACTACCACTAGGGGGTGCCAAAGTCACAACACATTTTAAACATTGGGGCTTAAGTTCTATAACAGAAAAAAAGAAAAAGACACAGACAGGAGTGTGCAGACACAAATGAACAAAAAAACAACTAAATGTCATTTAAAGGCCCCTTTTCACACTTAGACATTTTACTTTTTGCTTGTAACTTTTGTAACTTTTGTGCCAAGCAAGTAAGCGGCATTCTGTATGATATAATTAACCTGGTTAGTCAAGTATAAAAAAACACCAAGGAGCACTAAACCGCTGGTTCCCTCTCCACAGTGCACTGCGGCTGCACAGCTGCAGCAGCTGATGTTTGTTTACCTGAATGATAACTCTGCGTCGGACCACCCTGGTGGTCAGCACCTCCTCCTCTGAGCTATCAGAAGACAGCAACCCTAGCTCCTCTGCTATCTCCTGGGAGAGCGCACACAACCAGCATGGGTCAATGTATCAGGCCTACACAGTGTTGCTACAGCACACTGCTGCAGACAGCAGCTGTTCCTTCTTTTCTCTGAACCTCACTTTTTATGATTCGCTTGCCAAAAGGTGCATGTACAGACAAATGGAATGAAAAAATGTATGGCTGTACACAATAGTGATGTGAGATGAAGAGAAGGCACAGTTATACACAAAACTTTCAAATGAAATAAACGTGCAAGGATGGGAACCAGTGCGCGAAATACAGGATGTCTCAGACCCCTTGAGATCCATCCCCCGAAAATGTCCAATTTAAATTGGGTGATAATTATTTAATCTTGATCTATCTTGTGAAGGTTTTTTGCTAGATGATAAACAGAACAATGCCACAGATAGTGAAAAGATTGCTGATGCCGCAGCGACTAACAAGGATACTGCTACCAGATTATACACTATACACTATCGGCAGGATACTACATTTAACCTTTGCGGTCCTGCTACTCCCTTCCATGTTTAGAGTCAACTACACATAAACAAAATGATGTGAGTATTAACTTCACATCATGGTCTGGTCATGGTTTTGCCTCTCCAATCCACAGGCTGTTGTCCAATAGATAGATTTTGCCTGTACTGCCAAGCTTATAGTATATCTGATTGTGGGTCAGGTCGCAAGTTGGAATTTATTTAGAGATAATTGAGGGTAATGGTTCGGTTTCAGCACTTGGCTTTGCGGGTGCAGGCTGGGTTAGCACAAAAAGCCTCCCTGGAGGTAGACCCCTATGCAGCTAGCCAACATGACTATCCCAGGTGCTACTTTTGGGGTTTACTTAGAGTCAGACAAGCGCTTTGAAATTCCACACTTAAAAATAATTTGAAAAGCTGTAGGAGGCTTGTGCATCCATTGTTTGTTTTTTAATTCTCGTTACCCCAAATCTCTACAATGGATTTGGCAAGTGGAACGTTAGCATGACCCATAGAGTCACAACAATAACCTTTATGGGAAATATGCCAGGTAAAAATATACTGTTATTTTCCTTTAAACTTTGAAGTATGTGTGGCAAATGGCACAGCAATGGACCCTCTGATTGTCAAGTGTGTATTTTCGCACACTGATGGTAACAACAACAAGCAGAAATCAAAGGATGCAAACAGTTGCAAGTGTGAACACAGAATTATATATTATGAATTAAGTTCTGTTTAGCAGCTCGTAAATGTCACCAATGCTGACCTAAAAATGAGGAACTGCATATACATCACACCACCAATGGCAACAGCTTTTTCACACACTGATGACACAGCAAATCATCACATTGTTAATGTTTTGTTATTTCCTTGAAAGTGTAGGCACCCATGCACACAAAAGCACTCATCAGCCTCATTAAGGTCAAGTGCCAATTTGCGTAGTTTATCTTCTGAGTCTTGACTGCAGCACCACAGCAACAAGTCTGGCCTGGCTAGAAAAAAAGCAAGTGCAGCACTCTGCTCATGCGCAACACCAACCCCTTACCCTTCCCAGGAAGTCATCGTCATCGTAATACCCTGCCTGATCTCTGGAAGGCAGCTCCTCACACAACGGGAGGTTGGCGTCTGTTTGACATTCCTGTGACTCCTCCGAATCACAAGCAAATTCACTGAGACTTTCACTGCTAGAAGAGAAGCGCTTGTAATCTTCCACTTGGAGGAAAGGGTGAGCAGTGTACTGAGGGCTTCCTTTCAGGAAGCCACCATCAGAGCTACTCCCAGGCATTGGGGATGGGGGTTCAGAAATATGATAGGTAATCTCATGTTCCAGTTTCACTTCTTCTGGTTCAGAGAAGTCATAGAAAGCTTGTCTGCACTCGAAGAACTCCACATCTGAGTCAGAGTGCTGTGGAGAGTCCAATCTTTTACTGAGTTCCCTTGGTACGACTTTTGGATCCTCTGATTCAAATTCAGAGACTGTTTTCTCAAATTCTGAGAGGACTCTGTTAAAGTCTTTAGAACTTTCAGACGCTCCCTTGGTGGTGGCATCAGTCACAACCTGAGCTGAAATTGAGTCACTGAACACTGGAGACACTGGACTCAAATCATTCAAAGAGGCTTGGCTGCATTGAGAAACTCTCAGTGTTTGGTGTCCTGAAAATACTGCTTCATAATCTGGTGGTACCAAAAACTGAGTTGACATGGGTGAAAAAAGCTCACTGGGCTGTGCTTTGTTACGGGAGAACTCCCACTCTGGGTGCCCTTGTGATAAGCCCAACTTTAAACATGATGTATTCTCAGATGCAGGTAGAATTGGAGTAACAGTTCTGTGGGTTGTATATGAGTTTGGGTCATACACCGCAACGTCTGTTTGAAACTGTGTTTCCTCTGGTGTCTGAGCAGGAGCCTGCAAGGGAATATCAACATGATCTAAATAAGTTTACAAAAATAAAAAATCTGTGTACAGGTTAGTATGCACCATTAAAATGACCTCAACAGTTCACCAGGTTAGCACTGTGCAATGAGTATTTTCCATACAGCCAATATCTCATTTAAGTTTAGGACACTATTGTGAAGCCATTGCATGCCACTTTAAAAGGAGATTAAGGTCAGACAAATAAATAACAACTGAAGGACATTTTGTATAAATTCCAGACGCATTTAATGCAACTGCACACCATTTTGTTATTAGTTCATCAAAGCAGTTATTTGCTTTATCCAAGTGACATGTTAATGAATTTGTCCAAAACAAAAGGGAGTATTTGCTTGCTTGTCATGCTCTCAGTCTTACCCTTTGTGAGACTGTCTTCTTCTTTAATTCTCCAGAACTGATGTGTAGGATCTTTGTCTCCTTTCTTTTTGCATCTTGAACTGGTGATGCTTTCACAAGAAAGTCTTTCTGGAAGTCTTCCTCACAAACCGTGGTTTGTAAAGTTGTGATACTTTCAGCTTCACATCCATGCTGCATCCATTCGCATGACAAAACCTCTGATTGCAGTCCTGTCATTTTTTGACAGTTAGGATTGACATTTGTCTCACTAGTTTGAATTAATAATGATGACTCCAATGGCCCTTTGTTAGGTAATGATGAAGGTAATAAAGAAGACGTCACATGACTCAAAAGTTCAGTAGCTTCACAACAAAAGCCTAATTCCTCCTCTGACTCCACAGTTTGAGGGCTCAGTGGCCTTGGGCTATCATCAAACCAACAATCAATAGGTAGAGCAACAAACTCAGAGTCTGATGACAGAGACACTGGTGAAGATGATCTATCAACATGGGTAGCATCCATAAAATAAGAAGATAATATTCTCATAAAATCAGGCACTGGTGAGTCAGGCAATAGGTGACTGAACTCATTGACAGATGAAATGGATTCACGTGAAGATGGCCTGTCAGCATCTCCCGATGACGTGACCATAAGCTCGCACTCTGAATCTGAACCAATTGATTCAGGTGATGATGACCTATGTGTAGGCTTGTACTCCAATGATACTGTAAACTGAGGGATGGGAGAGTCTGGAGAAAGTGACCTGTTCTCATTGAACTCAGGCATTGATTCTGGAGATGATGCTCTTTTGTCAGCCATGGACAGTCTGGATTCAAGTAACATTGGTCTGTATTCAGGCAGTGACTGAGACGACAAAGCCCTTCCTCTCTCATTCTCATACTCTGACGGTGCATATACTGGAGATGATGGCCTGCATGCTGCAAACTGAGATTCCAAATTTCCGAATGCCACATAATCTATATCTGATGGTAAATTGCCAGGCGAACATGATGCTGATCTCAGGAATGATACACATTCTGGCATTGCTATTGTAAATTCAGGTAAGGGGGAATCTGGGGAGAGTGGTCTAAACTCACTGACTGATGTTACAGATTCTGGTGATGATGCTCTTGATTCTATCACCATGAATGAACTGGGGGATATGGGTCTAAAGTCTATCAAGGATTCTGGTGAATAGCGTTGATCATCATCCTCTGTGTGAGACACTGATACTATCACCGAACCACCATCAGACTCAGTTTGTTCCTCAGGGACAGGTATTTCAAATGTGTACTTAGCCTGTCTGTATGGAGCAGCCCCTGACAACACAATGTGTTCCATCACTGGTAGAGATGACTCTGAAACAGGTCCATCAGATATGACTTGTACACTTGAAGTGCAAAGATAGGCATCATTAGCTGTGTCTGTTGAAGTACATTTATGGATTTCCTCTAAAGGTGTTTTTTTGACATCATGCTCATTTTTATCTTTTACTTTAGTATCTTGATCATCATCTTGAACACTCCTCTCATGTTCTATTGTGTTGGCAATTAATTGCATAAATCCTGTTTTACTGCTGAAAGTTTCTCCCTCGTACTGAGGATCATGTACTTGAGAAATTAGCTTCCACAGCTCTGCATCATGAATTAGATTATACTCAGCTAAGATGACCGCTGATTCCTCAGGTAAGGTAGGTGCCATTGATGTTGATAAAACAGTGCTATTGATGGATGCTTCATTGGAAGTTGTAACTTTTAATTCAGGTATTGATGATTTGGTTGGCAAGAATAATTCTTCCTTATCTGATTCAAAATATGTTTGTGATGACCTTTCATCTGCACCAAACAGGTCTAAAGATTGTGACAAATCATCTGAACCTGAAATTTTAGTGGGTGATATATCTCTCACAGTCATGATAGTTTCTACAAATGTCTTTGTAAAATCAGGTATTGACGATTCAGATGGCAGGGGTTTACATTCATCATCTGATCTCTCCCAATGAGGTGATAGTGGTCTCATGTCAGTGACTTCTGTGTCGTATGAAGTCAAAGTATATTCTACATCTGACAATATTGAATCTCGGGAAGAACTCCTGGTGTGTGTTACTTCTGCTGTAGTCGTGAGAACATTTTGCGTAAACGAAGGAAGTGGTGAGTCTGGAGACAACCTCTTGTCTTCATCAAGTGATTGAGTAGATTCTGGAGACACTGACCGTATGTTTCCAAGTAACGTCAATGCCACACAAGAAAAGGGTTTGTACTCTGGTATGGCTTCAACCGATTGTGGCCTCTCTTGTATTTCTGAGCCTACTGATTTGGGAGAATCTGGTCTATCATCTACACCATAAGTCAAAGACATTAAAAACTCACTCAAAGCATACTCAATATCTGATTCAGAGGATTCAGGGGACGGTGATCTATAGCCAGCAATCCCAATAACACGGTCAGGCACTACTGGCCTGTATTCAGGTATGGGTGAGTCTGGTGGCAAAGCCTGATATTCATCTCCAGATGCCCCTGAGCCAGGTGAAGAGGGTCTGATGTCATAAACGAATGATTCAATGCTTAAAACAATGCATTCCACATCTGAACAGGTTGACTCAGGGGATGCTGTATTATGTCCATAAATATGTGATATGGCGGACTCTTGTAGTGCCTGTGTAAATTCAGGAATGGGTGAGCCTGGCGATAGAGGTCTATATTCATCGTTGGATGCCCTTGAACCAGGAGATGCTGCTCTGTCCTCCAAAAGCCAAGGGATACTCAAATCTGTTTCTAAATCCTCTTCTGAATATACTGATTCAAGTGAAGTGGATCTATAACTTACTCCCAACACAGTGGGTACACTCATGGTGTACTGGGGTAGGGGAGAGTCAGGAGACAAACATCTAAGATCAGAGTCAGACACTCCTGATTGACAGGATTCTGCTCTGTTCTCAAAATCAAACATCTGTGAAATCAAAGGAGAATATTCTAGTTCTGAAGCCTCTGATTCAGGTGACCATGACCTGTAAGCATTGAACTCAGGATCAGTCTCTAGCAAAGCCTGACTGAAGTCAGGTACAGGGGAATCAAGAGAAAGTCTTCTGTATTTACTCAGAGATGCCATGGACTCAGGAGAAGATCGATCTTCCAGGACAATTGGGAAAGATGACTCAATTTCCTCATCAAAGTCGAACAACACTGATTCAGGTGAACAAGACCTTAAGTCCATATGTGATATGGCGGACTCTTGTAGTGCCTGTGTAAATTCAGGAATGGGTGAGTCTGGCAATAGAGGTCTAAATTCATCGTTGGATGCCCTTGAACCAGGAGATGCTGCTCTGTCCTCCAAAAGCCAAGGGATACTCAAATCTGTTTCTAAATCCTCTTCTGAATATACTGATTCAAGTGAAGTGGATCTATAACTTACTCCCAACACAGTGGGTACACTCATGGTGTACTGGGGTAGGGGAGAGTCAGGAGACAAACATCTAAGATCAGAGTCAGACACCCCTGATTGACAGGATTCTGCTCTGTTCTCAAAATCAAACATCTGTGAAATCAAAGGAGAATATTCTAGTTCTGAAGCCTCTGATTCAGGTGACCATGACCTGTAAGCATTGAACTCAGGATCAGTCTCTAGCAAAGCCTGACTGAAGTCAGGTACAGGGGAATCAAGAGAAAGTCTTCTGTATTTACTCAGCGATGCCATGGACTCAGGAGAAGATCGATCTTCCAAGACAATTGGGAAAGATGACTCAATTTCCTCATCAAAGTCGGACAACACTGATTCAGGTGAACAAGACCTTAAGTCCATATGTGATATGGCGGACCCTTGGAGTGCCTGTGTAAATTCAGGAATGGGTGAGTCTGGCGATAGAGGTCTAAATTCATCGTTGGATGCCCTTGAACCAGGAGATGCTGCTCTGTCCTCTAAAAGCCAAGGGATACTCAAATCTGTTTCTAATTCCTCTTCTGAATATACTGATTCAAGTGAAGTGGATCTATAACTTACTCCCAACACAGTGGGTACACTCATGGTGTACTGGGGTAGGGGAGAGTCAGGAGACAAACATCTAAGATCAGAGTCAGACACCCCTGATTGACAGGATTCTGCTCTGTTCTCAAAATCAAACATCTGTGAAATCAAAGGAGAATATTCTAGTTCTGAAGCCTCTGATTCAGGTGACCATGACCTGTAAGCATTGAACTCAGGATCAGTCTCTAGCAAAGCCTGACTGAAGTCAGGTACAGGGGAATCAGAAGAAAGTCTTCTGTATTTACTCAGAGATGCCATGGACTCAGGAGAAGATCGATCTTCCAGGACAATTGGGAAAGATGACTCAATTTCCTCATCAAAGTCGGACAACACTGATTCAGGTGAACAAGACCTTAAGTCCATATGTGATATGGCGGACTCTTGGAGTGCCTGTGTAAATTCAGGAATGGGTGAGTCTGGCAATAGAGGTCTAAATTCATCGTTGGATGCCCTTGAACCAGGAGATGCTGCTCTGTCCTCCAAAAGCCAAGGGATACTCAAATCTGTTTCTAATTCCTCTTCTGAATATACTGATTCAAGTGAAGTGGATCTATAACTTACTCCCAACACAGTGGGTACACTCATGGTGTACTGGGGTAGGGGAGAGTCAGGAGACAAACATCTAAGATCAGAGTCAGACACCCCTGATTGACAGGATTCTGCTCTGTTCTCAAAATCAAACATCTGTGAAATCAAAGGAGAATATTCTAGTTCTGAAGCCTCTGATTCAGGTGACCATGACCTGTAAGCATTGAACTCAGGATCAGTCTCTAGCAAAGCCTGACTGAAGTCAGGTACAGGGGAATCAGGAGAAAGTCTTCTGTATTTACTCAGAGATGCCATGGACTCAGGAGAAGATCGATCTTCCAGGACAATTGGGAAAGATGACTCAATTTCCTCATCAAAGTCGGACAACACTGATTCAGGTGAACAAGACCTTAAGTCCATATGTGATATGGCGGACCCTTGGAGTGCCTGTGTAAATTCAGGAATGGGTGAGTCTGGCGATAGAGGTCTAAATTCATCGTTGGATGCCCTTGAACCAGGAGATGCTGCTCTGTCCTCTAAAAGCCAAGGGATACTCAAATCTGTTTCTAATTCCTCTTCTGAATATACTGATTCAAGTGAAGTGGATCTATAACTTACTCCCAACACAGTGGGTACACTCATGGTGTACTGGGGTAGGGGAGAGTCAGGAGACAAACATCTAAGATCAGAGTCAGACACCCCTGATTGACAGGATTCTGCTCTGTTCTCAAAATCAAACATCTGTGAAATCAAAGGAGAATATTCTAGTTCTGAAGCCTCTGATTCAGGTGACCATGACCTGTAAGCATTGAACTCAGGATCAGTCTCTAGCAAAGCCTGACTGAAGTCAGGTACAGGGGAATCAGGAGAAAGTCTTCTGTATTTACTCAGAGATGCCATGGACTCAGGAGAAGATCGATCTTCCAGGACAATTGGGAAAGATGACTCAATTTCCTCATCAAAGTCGGACAACACTGATTCAGGTGAACAAGACCTTAAGTCCATATGTGATATGGCGGACTCTTGTAGTGCCTGTGTAAATTCAGGAATGGGTGAGTCTGGCAATAGAGGTCTAAATTCATCGTTGGATGCCCTTGAACCAGGAGATGCTGCTCTGTCCTCCAAAAGCCAAGGGATACTCAAATCTGTTTCTAAATCCTCTTCTGAATATACTGATTCAAGTGAAGTGGATCTATAACTTACTCCCAACACAGTGGGTACACTCATGGTGTACTGGGGTAGGGGAGAGTCAGGAGACAAACATCTAAGATCAGAGTCAGACACTCCTGATTGACAGGATTCTGCTCTGTTCTCAAAATCAAACATCTGTGAAATCAAAGGAGAATATTCTAGTTCTGAAGCCTCTGATTCAGGTGACCATGACCTGTAAGCATTGAACTCAGGATCAGTCTCTAGCAAAGCCTGACTGAAGTCAGGTACAGGGGAATCAGGAGAAAGTCTTCTGTATTTACTCAGAGATGCCATGGACTCCGGAGAAGATCGATCTTCCAAGACAATTGGGAAAGATGACTCAATTTCCTCATCAAAGTCGGACAACACTGATTCAGGTGAACAAGACCTTAAGTCCATATGTGATATGGCGGACTCTTGGAGTGCCTGTGTAAATTCAGGAATGGGTGAGTCTGGCGATAGAGGTCTAAATTCATCGTTGGATGCCCTTGAACCAGGAGATGCTGCTCTGTCCTCCAAAAGCCAAGGGATACTCAAATCTGTTTCTAATTCCTCTTCTGAATATACTGATTCAAGTGAAGTGGATCTATAACTTACTCCCAACACAGTGGGTACACTCATGGTGTACTGGGGTAGGGGAGAGTCAGGAGACAAACATCTAAGATCAGAGTCAGACACCCCTGATTGACAGGATTCTGCTCTGTTCTCAAAATCAAACATCTGTGAAATCAAAGGAGAATATTCTCGTTCTGAAGCCTCTGATTCAGGTGACCATGACCTGTAAGCATTGAACTCAGGATCAGTCTCTAGCAAAGCCTGACTGAAGTCAGGTACAGGGGAATCAGGAGAAAGTCTTCTGTATTTACTCAGAGATGCCATGGACTCAGGAGAAGATCGATCTTCCAGGACAATTGGGAAAGATGACTCAATTTCCTCATCAAAGTCGGACAACACTGATTCAGGTGAACAAGACCTTAAGTCCATATGTGATATGGCGGACTCTTGTAGTGCCTGTGTAAATTCAGGAATGGGTGAGTCCGGCGATAGAGGTCTAAATTCATCGTTGGATGCCCTTGAACCAGGAGATGCTGCTCTGTCCTCTAAAAGCCAAGGGATACTCAAATCTGTTTCTAAATCCTCTTCTGAATATACTGATTCAAGTGAAGTGGATCTATAACTTACTCCCAACACAGTGGGTACACTCATGGTGTACTGGGGTAGGGGAGAGTCAGGAGACAAACATCTAAGATCAGAGTCAGACACCCCTGATTGACAGGATTCTGCTCTGTTCTCAAAATCAAACATCTGTGAAATCAAAGGAGAATATTCTAGTTCTGAAGCCTCTGATTCAGGTGACCATGACCTGTAAGCATTGAACTCAGGATCAGTCTCTAGCAAAGCCTGACTGAAGTCAGGTACAGGGGAATCAGGTGAAAGTCTTCTGTATTTACTCAAAGACGTCAAGGAGTCAGGAGAAGATCGATCTTCTATGGACAATGGGAAACAAAACTCAATTTCGTCATCCAAGTCGGACAACACTGATTCAGGTGAACAAGACCACAAGTCCATATGTGATATGTCGGACTCTTGTAGTGCCGGTGTAAATTCAGGAATGGGTGAGTCTGGCGAAAGATGTCTATATTCATTCAAAGACCCAGTTGATTCTGGAGAGGATGATCTGAAATTTGACATTAACATCAGTGATGCAGGTGAATAAGGCCTATATTCTGATTCAGAATCAGGTGTCAGAAGTCTCTCCTTACACTTTAATTGTAATGACTCTGGAGACTCTGGTTTGCTCAGTGATTTTTCTGATTTAGGAGATGATGACCTTGACTCAGTAATTAAAGCAGCAACATCAAATTGCTCAAGTTCTGTAGCTGACATAGGTTTGGAAGATGGTGCCCTGGGATTTTCCAGTGGAGATTCAAAAAGCAAGAAAGAAGGTTGGGGAATCAGTGAATCTGGACACAAAGGTCTATATTCATTGACAGAGTTTCCTGTCTCCTGCAAATCAGGCCTCAGAACACTCAGTAACTTCAGGCCCTCGGGGGAGGGAGATCTATATTCTGCCCCAAGACCAGGTGACACTGCCCTACCTGTCTCTCCTGCATGTGAATCAAGGGGAATGCATTTTTTACTTGTCTCCTCATATTCAAACACTCTACTTACAAAGGCTTCTCCTACAAAATGGGGGTCATGTAGTTGACATATCAGCTGGTTTGCTCTAATTGTTGCACCAGCCTTTGCCGATTGCTTTTCTTCAAGCATGGAAACAGATGATTCAGTTATCAGTGTCCCAGGTGATAAAGGCCTACAGTCTGACACTGGGCTCTCTTCCCTCTCAATCTTTGTTTGCATTGCTTGTAGAACATCTGCATCAGAAGAATCTGCAATGTCCAACTTCCCACCACCCTCTAACTCTCCCTCTTTCACACCTGAATCCTCCAGGACATACTCAATTCTTGTTCCAGCATACTCAAATACACCGGTTTTACTGCAAAAAGTCTCCCCAACAAAGTGAGGATCATGTATTTGAGAAATAAGCTTCCAAAGTTCAGCATCATAAACAAGTCTATATACTGGTACCCTTATTGCTTTAAGAGGTAAAATTGGACTACTACCACCCAATGGTCTCCCTGTGGTCTCCAATACTTGTGATTCCGGTGAGTCAGATCTCTGCTCGCAAATACTTATGTCAATACTTGATTGTGTATATTCAACTTCAGAAACCACAGACTCAGGAGAAGATGATCTATGACCAATGACTGAAACTGATTCAGTCACACCTGTTTTGAATTCTGGTATTGGCGAGTCACCTCTATAGTCATCTCCAGAAACTGAATCAGGTGAGGATGGTCTAATTTCAGGGCACAGTTGTGAGTTGAGATACATAGCCCCATACTCTAAATCTGAACCAACTAAAAAAGGTGATGAGGATATTGCCATTGTGGCCCCAAATGGTAAACCCTGTCCAAACACAGGAATGGGTGACTCAGGCGATAGTGCCCTGTATATGTTAACAGATGTTACTGACTCAGGAGAAGCTGGTCTGTCCTCGATAAGAAATGAAATGTTTAAATCAGTCTCCAGATCCAGATCTGACCATACTGACTCTGTTGACACTGATCTGTGATAAACTTGGGATGATCCAGAGAAAGAGGAAAGGTACATAGGTATAGGGGAATCTGGCATTAAAGCTGGCTGACCATCCACAGATCTCCCTGAGTGGGAGGAATCTGGTCTCAGTGCATCCAGCGCCAACAGCGATTGCGGTGTCATAGGTCTATATTCTGCTTCAGAATCAAATGAAAGTGATCTTTGGTCATTTTGGGATTGCAAACCAGCAGCTTTATATTCAGCTGTTGCATCTGACCTTGTCTGATAAGACTCTGTTCTTGTTTCAGCAAACTGAAGCACTCCTGGTTTATTCATGGTTTCTCCTACATACTGTGGGTCAAGTATTTGAGCGATGAGCTTCCGCAGTTCTGCACCATATGCTAAACTGTACACTGGCACTGGATATTCATTTAAGGATAAAGGTATATGATGCTGAGGTGTAGAAACTGATTCTTGTTGGAACTGCTGATCTTCAGGGGAATTTTTAGTCAATGCCAATGAGAATGGTAGATCATCAGATGCAGTTTCTGGAGACAAAGAAGGTGACAGAGCTTTAACAGATCCTTGTGGGGGTACATATGTAACCATAAACTCAGATGATTCTTTTTGATATTTTGTAACATTTTGCACAGGTTCATTATCAGTTTTGACTGATTTCTTAGATTTTTTCTTTCTAGCAGACTTTGTCTTTCCATTTAAGGGATGAGTTTTTGATTTTTCTAGATCAACGGTAATGCTTGTTTTTGTTTTAAACTGCTTTTCAGCACATACCTCTTCCACAACAATTGCAGCTTGTGTCAGTTCAAGTGTCATGTTTTCCTCAAGAAGCAGGCCAGTTACAAGATTAGACCCATAATCACTTACAGAACTACTTAAACAAGGAGATAAAGCCCTATTCTCAAGAGATGATAGCAATGGCATGGCCTCATACTCTGTATCTGACAAAACAGAGTCTGGTGATAATACATTATCATTTATAGTAACAGCATGATGCACAGACGGTGTAAATTGTGGTATGGGAAAATCTGGGGAGAGACACTCATTGAATGTCTCTGATTCAAGAGAGGATGCTCTAATGTCTAAAATTGCTGACTGTGGAGTCATTGGTCTTTTGCCAGGCACTGACTCTGGTGAAAGTGGTCTTCCCTCAATATCAGACATAGATAAGATGACCCAATCATCATCATCCTTAGATACTGATTCCACTGGTGTCGGTGGTTTGTTCTGTGTATCAGATACCAATGGTTCAGTATATTTTCTTCTATGATCAGCTATCTCTACAAATTCAATTGATTCAGGGGAGGGTGACCTATGACTAACAACTGGTAAAACAGATTCAGATTCATCTCCAGATGCAGCTGCAGCAGGTGATAAAGCTCTATCTTCATGATCTTCATGAACTAAAACTGGAGACATGGAGTCATATTCTATATCGGGGCACACTGATTCAGGTGAAATGGATCTCTCCCCTACCATTGCAATAACCGAGTCAGGCCAGTTGAGACTGAAGCCAGGTATGGGTGAATCAGGTGGCAATGCTTTACATTCATTTAGAGATCCTACAGATTCTGGGGATGATGGCCTCTTTTCAAAAAGGTTTGATAAAAAATGTGTTGTTTTAAATTCCATATCTGACACCAACTCAGGTGATGATGAGCAAGTGGTAAAAGACTCTGAAACTTGTCGAAATTCCGGGCTGGGGGAATCCGGTGGAAGCCAACAATGTGCATTGATACTGCCACTAGATTCAGGAGATGATGTTCTCATTTCATGGAAATAAGGAGACAAAGTCACATGTTCAGAGGATGTAAAAAAACACTGCATTGTTTCCAAAATGGCTGACTCGGGTGACTCTATGTCAAAAGTTAATGACTGAGGTGAGATGGATCTCTCACCACTACAATCGCTGCCTAGTGATACTTGCCTTCCAAATGGTCTTTTGTTTGAAACCATTGGTGTCAAAGGCCTTTCCTCTGCTTCTGATGTTAAGCGAATATAAGTATTTGGGGCACTCAGTAATGGTTGCACTGGGGCAGAAGCCTCAACATCATCACTTTCCCATGGAAAAATAGGCGGCGGTAGGGGAGACAAAGGCCTAAACTGAAGAACATTCAGGTCATTTAGTGACGATGCTGATTCAGGTGGTGTGGCCCTAATCTCTGTCAGTAATATTGCTGCATCAGTCACACATTCAGGTGAAGATGATCTATCATAAACTAAGCTATGAAGTTCACGAATTGTCTCACATGTGGATTCTGGTAAACAGGATCTGGATGCTTTAATCTCAGGTGTAGTCTCTACAGAGACCACAAACTCATTTTCATTCTGTCTGAATGACAGTGTTTTCTCAAAGCTGTATTCTGCTCCTGGTATACCTGGCATAGCATTATCTACTGAATGAACATCTAGCTGTTCAAAATTTGAGTCATGTGACATCTGAATGAAGCCAGTTGAGCTTAAGAGCTCTGATTTTTGAGACATTAAACCTGGAGTGGTACAATTGACATCAGAAGGACCTGCTAATGCCTGATTGGCAGTGTCGATTTGATTAATGCTTTTATGGGATTTGACATTAAGGTCGCGTGAAATTGCGACATGGGAAACATCAATCTCAATCAAAGAGTTTGAAACATCATCAATATTTGTGTGTCTAGCAGCTCCATCAACCTCATCTTTCCTGACTCCAGCCTGAATTGCGTCTTCAGAGGATGCATCCATAGGTACCGCAGACAAATCCTCATTATCTGAATCCATCAACTGAAAATCATATCCATACAAGACTTTATAGAGTCGATTTGAAACTTCATCCATGTGTTTTCTGGCCATTTGTTTGGTCAGCATGGATTCTGTCATAGCATCAGTGGAACCAGAAGGAGGCACAGAAGTAGGCTGAGTAGGCAGTTGTTCACTTGTAGGTTGTTTTGTTAAGCAAATCTTTTCAGGGACCTCATCGGTTTCCGTAAGCTCCATAGACAGTTTCCTGAAGTCTTGCTCAGCTTGATCACACTCAATCAAGCTATCCCCAAAGTCAGTCATAGACAATGGTCGACTCTTGCCTGTTCGAGAACTATTAGATGACTCTCGCCATGGTGACAAATAATCAGCATTGTATTCAGAATGGGTGGTTTGTAGACACTCCAAGCTCCACTCGTCTCCCCCCTCTGCCCCCCCATATCCAGCACCCCCATCATCATCACACGGTTCAATAGTGGGGTAAAGCGGTGGGATAATCTGGGCGCCTAACATGGGTCCCTCTTTGAACACAGGGTCTATCACATGGGATTGGAGGTTGTAGGGAGAGGTCAGGTACAATGTGAAGAAAGGACTTACTTGTTTAGTACTGCCTGTGTGTACCATGTCTGTCAATTCCTCATATACTCTTTGTGATGAGCTGTGAAAAAAAATGCATATTCAGTCACAGGATAGCTGATGAATTGATAAATAAATAAAAGCTGATAAGTCTTACATCTTCTCAGTATTCTTTGTTATAATGTATAAATACATATTCCACCAAATAGCAACTTAAATCACATAAAGTCCAACTGAATCTAAAAAGTTACAAATCATTTTTATTGAAAGGAGGAAAAAAGGTCTTTCAAAAATCAGAAATGCTTCTTTTGAGTAATAATCACACCAAAAAGTATCTAAACTGGCCAATGTTGACATTTGCATGTAGGTTTTTGAGCTGCAGTATGTGTTACAGTGGATTAACTAATTAGCTATTGCTTGCAAACTAAAGTCAGCAGTTGTACTTTTCTCTCTGGATGTTTGTTTGGTAGGTCATTCAGCAATCTGAGGTAAAGTGCAACCTGTATCCATGCTAGTAGATACATAAAACAACAGACAGAAAGCAACTGCAGCTATGGTCACATGAATTGAACTGTGCATGTAACTTACTATGTTGTTTCCATCTCTTTTTGTAGTTTCTCTTTCTGGACATTTTTAAGAAGGCCAGTTGCTGTGGAATCTGTTTCTGGTCGTCCAATTGTCTCGTGAAGGGATGACAAACTGGAGGACAGGTCCTCTGCCGACACCATGGGTACCTCTAGTCCTGAACCTGGAGTCCTACGTGCAGTCTCTGTACGCCTGCCTGGCCTGGGGCTGTCAATGTCTTCATGAAGGGCAGAGAAACCTGACAAAGGATACAGTGCAGGCATGCAGAAAGAGTTGATGTAACTGTTTGGTAAAAAATAAATTCTACATAGACTAAATTACAACCTCATCATCAGTCTGCTTCAAGTTAACATTGGCTTGTGTACCTTCACTATGATCCGATGCTATGGTCCGCTCAATTTCTGCATATGTATGTGATGATGTTTCCTCCTGAGTGGAGTTGATTATCTTGGTTTCAATGAGGTGAACTATGTCCATTCGGTTGATCTTAGTCAGTCTTTTGATCAGTGTTGCTTCTGTTGAAACAAATAACAGACTTCAAAGTTCCATTTAACATTTTAATAAGAGCTTCTATTTTGTTCTTGTTTAAAAAACAGTTAATATAAATATTTACCCAAACTTTTCACTAACCTGTGGAATGCTTTTCCTCCCTCTCAGCCCAGAGTTTCAAAAGGGCATGGCTTTGGTCTTGCAGTGAGTTTGGGTTTTCAATCCTTATCAGGTTGATCCTCTCCTCACTGAAGTCCAGTTCTCGTGCTAATTCTGACGACAAAAAGAAGATATAATTATTATTCTAATGATTACAATTTTTAAGCAATGTTTCTATTGGGCCTGAAAAAAATGCACTAATACTTTATATCTGATGTATGTTTAGCTTGATCACTGCTACTAGGGTGGGACTCACCAGTCCAGCTGAAGCCCAGGTGGTCGGCTATAATGGCCAACCGTTGCTCTTTTCTCTCTGCCTCATCCTGTGGATCTACTGCAAATACCACCAGACAGCCATGAGCGGTCAGAGCCGCAAGATATACCAAATCAAGTCACATTCACAAATAGTATTTGAAAAAATCTTCACTGGCTTTCTTGATCTTGGAGTACTGTTTGTTTCATTAATTCATGATATCAAATTAAAGAATTGTAACCTTGAACAACATAATATGCCTGTAAAGAATGGTTGTGGTAGATCTTAGTGGGACTATGAATAAGAAACATACATTTCAATCATTAGAAAATAAATGACATTACATGTGATTGTTCAAATAATGAATTACTCTTTGATGTTTAAAAAAAATGTAGTCACTATGTTGTTTTCACAAGTTTCATAAAGCCTTTAAGTCAATCTTGAGATTTTCAGCACACATAGAGGGAAAGAAAGACGTCATAACGCACACAAACACAGTTCAAAAGACACAGCCACATGTATTCTTCAACTACAAGGGGACTTAACTACAAGAGACAGAGAGGCAGCACCTTTACAGCTACAGTGTACTAATGAGGCACAAGAGATAGAGAATAGCCCCTTAAACTGGGGGGATACCTTGACTTTGGACTTTATCATCTGGAATTCGCTGCATCTGTGTCTCAACAGGGTTGTCCCACAGTGGTCTAATGGGAAAGACGTCTCCTGAGGGCGGGAACTGCATCTCAGGGAAAGTTTCTCTTTCTATGATTGATGGATCAATGAGACTGCTCTCATCATCTGAGTTGGCGGCTTCAACCTTTTGTTCGTTCTCTGTCTCTGCCTGTGCCAATCTTGCCACAAGTTTTGCTGCTTCGTCACTTATCTCTTCAAAGAACTCAATGGACTGCTTGTTTGGCTCACTTTTCTCTTTAGTGAGTGTTGATGAATGACCACATTTACCTCGGACTGGCAATCTGGACTGGAAGCCTTTAGATTTTGCTGACTCAGAACTCAATGGGCGAACTTTTTCTTTTTTAGCAGATGACCTGGTAGAGTCCCCCTCACAGAAGCTCTTGGCTTTGGAAGATGGTGTCTTGGTTTTGATATCCACAGAGGGACCTGTGTCTGTCTCAGATTTTCTCCTTGAATTCTTTTTCACAGGTACCTTAAGCTTTTTGTCTTGGGTAGATCCAGCATGTTTGACAATAGAATCGGGCTTGGGAGCCTTAATGGGAATTCTTGATTTAGATTCAGAAATGAAGGAGGCCTCTTTTTTAATAGTGGTTGAAGAGGAAGTTGCATGAGATTGAGAGGGAATTGTGGATTTGCCCCGACCTTGTTGAGCAGATTTAGCTTGTGTTTTGACTGGAGTCTTTTTAACACTCGTGGGAGCACTTTGTTTTGACTTGACTGTTGATTTGGGCGCTTCTATCACTGACTCTGGTTCTTCTGGAGATGAATCAGAGGACTCTTGGCCCTGCTCAGAGTAAACTGATCTAGTGACTGTAGTTTCGGCTGTCTGTACGGTTGTAATCATTTGGTCAGGGGAATTTTTGTCTAAATCTTCGTTCACATTTTTGTCTAGACCTTCAGGGGATGTCTGATCTTTCTTTGTAGATTTGGCTGAAGCGGAAATGCCCATTTTAGGGATTTTAGATTTGGAGGCATCAGCTTTAGAGGTTTGCTGATCACCTTCGAGTGGGGACTGAAGCTGAGAATCAGTTACTTCTTTTGCTGTCTCAGTTTCCTCAGTCTTAACCTCTAGTGTTAGATTGAGGCCAACTTCAGGTTCTGCTGCTGATCTCCTACTTTCTTCTAAAAGAGGCTCATCTAAAGGCTGTTCACCTATCTGGAAAAAGGCAAATCCACCCCCCTCTTCCTCATAGCTCCTCTTTGTCATGTCAATAGCACCACTTCGGGTCATCTCAAAAAGCTTCCCTTCTTGGAATAGAAAAGGGTTGGGCTCACTGGTAGGAGTGCTCTCTTCTGTTGGTGTTCTACCAGGTGTTGTGTCCGGAGTTGCTTGCAGAGACTGACGGTCCACCACCAGATTCAGTATCTTCTGTTCCTCCTCTTTTACACGAGCTGCAAAAGCGGCATCATCCTCCCGCATGGCAGACCATGAATCAGTTTCTACCCTTGCAGTGACACCTTTTGACTCAGTTCTGGGAGGCTCCAGTGACTCATCATCCTCTTCTGTGTCATCATATATGCAGACCTCCGGTTTGAACATTTCCTTTGTTTGACCCGTGGCAACAGCTGCACTGCATCCAGCCTCCGCTGCTCTTGGAGGCTCCTTTGTATCTCCTTTTACCTCATCTGTTACATTGTTACCTTGTTTTAGCCTAACACTTAACTCTTGACCATCCTTATCATCTCCTTTGTTGTCTCTTGACTTCCTTAAACTCTCCTCCTTTTGTTCATCAGTCCTGTTTTCAGTATATGGTGTTACAAGAGCCTTTTTGGCAGTACTGCCTTCATCAACTTTTACAGATGGTGGGCCTCTTTCTTCCTGTGCAGTTTCCAGTTCAGATTTTGAATGATGCTGGGCTGAGACAGAGTGCGGCCCCTCTGAACTGACAGTGGCTGTTCTTGTAGTGCTCTTGACCTCTTTGCTGTGGGGTCCATCATGCAAACCTGCTGAAAAAGGAGAGGGAGGTTGTACTTTAATATGGGGATCAACAAAAAGAGCTAACTCTGAATCTTCAGTGGGTCTATTGTGCCCACATTCACTTTGCGAAAGCTTCTCACTTGAGTGCTCTATTGTTTCATAGCTGTCATCCCCTAGTTTGGCATTTGCTGTGGGAAACAAATCTTTTCTAGAGTTCTTTTTGCTCCTCTCGTCTTGATCCATTTCATCAAATGTTTTTATTTTGGCTGCCATTTTAAACATCTCTTCCTCTGGAGTGATTTTTCTTTTAGCTTCATAGCTGTCTGAGGTATCCTCTTCTTGGTCTTCAGGGATGACAGACGGTTTGGATGGAACAGAAAGGAATGTATAGTCAGGGGGTTTGGGGTTTACCTCATAACTTACCTCTTCAGAACTGGGAGTATCAGGGGAGAGGGGACTCTTACCGGAACTTGTCATCTGAGATGTCTGCTCACAACTGTCATCATCAGCACTAGCCTCATGGTCTCGAAGCAGCCTACCGCGCAAAGCATCTTGAGGGAAGTCTGTAGCTTTGGAGGGATCTGGATGGCTAGAGGATATACTAGGTGGAACTATAGTTGATTGGAAGGATGGGTCAATTTTTTGCTCTACAGGACTGCTCTCTAAGGAGTCATGAGGGGGTGATTCCTTGGTTGGGCTAGGTTCAATGGAATCTGGGGACTTATGGGAGGAGTTTTCTTCCATGAGAGGACTACCCTCCAGAGAGTCTCTGTGGCTTATTGTCAAAGACTCGTCAGCTAATGGACTGAGAGAATCTGAGTCTTGTTTTAAAGGCAACTCTAAGCTTTCATGACGCTGAGAAGAGGATCTAGAGGCTGGAAAACCAATTAAAGACAATTCTAGCTGATGATCAGGGCTCTCGTCATCGCTAAGAAAAGTTTCTACAGTCTCTGAAATTCTCTTTGTAAGCTTTTGAGGTTTAGATGGCTTAGACTCATTCCTCCTAACAGATATGGACTCACTTGTAGTGTGATCATCTGCAGGCTCGCTGGAAGAAACAGGGAGAGTCAATTCTGTAGACCGTTGGTCACCAGTGGTCCCTACACCAGAGTGTCCAGACTTCTCTGTGTCTATAAATTCGTTTTTGACTGTTGTGCCAGTTGCTGCCAAAGTTGTAGAGGTCTGCTGTCCAGTTTTGGGAGAAATACACAGACTCTCTGGGCTTGTGCCTGGAGTGGCAAGACCCTCGTGTTTGTCACTGTCCTCAGAGCTCAAATGAGGGGTACCATCTCCAGAACTGGCACTTAGGGAGTCTGCCACACCCTCATGTTTTAAGCTGTCAGAGCTATCATCAAGACCACCATTTCCAAAGTCTGCAGTTTCAGTTAGCTCAGAATGAGCGGAAGCAACTGACTTGGTTTCTATCTCTCTGTCTTGCTGAGTGGTCTCTTTCTTGCAAGGTTTGGAATCCAAAGATACTTCTCGTTGTTGAGAGACACGTGAGGTTATTGCTTTGGTCATGGATTTTGACTGGATGGTATCTGATCTTGTGGTTTTCTCCGATCTTGACGTAGAGGATGTTTTGAGCTCGAATAGCCCAGACTTTCTTTTTGAGGGGTCCTGTCCTGTTTGGAATGCTTGCATAAGCTCTTTAACTGACATAGTCTCCTCAAGTTTTTCAGATTCGGCTTTGGGGGATTTCGGGGGACCCTGTTTTGATTTAGGGCTTTCTTTGGCTTTTGGAGAGGGTTTGCTCATAACAGGCAATTGTGAGGCCTTGCTTCCATTGACCTTTTTGCTCTTTTGCTCTGCCTCCACTTTCTGTTGTAAGGCTTTGACTTTGTCCTTTATTGACCCAATGGGAGTTTCTTCAACAACTGGGGATACAGGTGATGCTGGGCCAGGAGCTGTCGGCAAACTTAGAAGAGCACCCGCCTCTGTTGATTCTTCTGCCTGCCCCTGGTCTTTCCCCTTCCTTCTGACTGGCTTAGCAGCTGTTTTGTCATGCACCTTGGTTGGGGTAGTTGGCTTTGCACCTTTGTGTAGTACAACATCAGTGAATTTTTCTTGGACAGCTGGCTCTTTTTTAACTTTTACTTTGGAGCTTACTGGTGCATCCAGGAGGTATTCTTTAAGGTCACCGCTGTCCTTTATTGCTTTAGGTCTGGGAGCCCTGTTAGTTCTGCTTTCACGTAAGACTGGCTCTTGAGTTTCTAAGGCTGCCATTCTTTTGGCCACTTCTATCTCACTGTCCGAGAGGAGAACCCACTCCTCGACCATTCTAATCTCTGCTGCTTCACCCTCATATGTTCCACTCCTCAGTATCTCACTGACTTTTTCTAGGTCCTCTTTGACTTTCTCTAAGTCTTTCTCCATTATTTCTAACGGCTCTCCAGAAACATCCTCAGTCCCTTTCTCTAGACCAGACCTTCCTAAGGAAGGGGATTTCACTGTGGAGTCTGCAGTCAAGATGGCAGTCATTTTGATCAAATCTTGTTTCATCTCTGACACGTCGAATAGAAGGTCTGGTTCTCGAATCAGCTCTGATTTCAGGACTGATGTCGGCGTCTCTTCGTCTTCCATATGGAAGAAGAACAAGTAAGGAATAAAGAAAATCAAAAATTCAAATGAAAGGAGACAGACATTGGAGTATGTGGTCAGGACAAGATTGGAGCACACTGCAGGGATCATAGGACAACAAATTCACAAAGGGTTCTACATCAAGGTATCAGAGGAATTGGGTAAATACTGTCATATGTCTCTGGGGAACTCTGGAAAAGCAAGGGCTAAATAATACAGATGGAAAAGGATATGAGCAGGAAATAACTTGCATATACACTCAGCACAGCCACACTCACAAGACAAAACTATGGAACAAAACTTAAAAAATTATTGAACAACCATGTAACCAACAAAATAACCGGTACAATAGAAAAAGGGACAACAAAGGAAACAAAGGAAACAACATCAAGACATCTCAAGATTGCTCGGATGTATGACAAATGTCAATGTGATAAAAGGCAAAATTGGCTTGAAAACAACTCAGACTTCTAATTGTGTCTATCAAAGAAAGCCAGTGATACAAAATATGATGCTTTGGCATGCGGAAGGAGGATTTCTGGAATAAAATCTTGGATAGGGAGGGATAATATTTTAATTCCATTTGCCTCCATTCAGCCTTATGTTTAACTAAACATTTTAAATAGAACTATAATGCTATATAATGAAAACTGAAATAGCAAAAACTGTGCAGAAAACCATTTACAAATGGTGTTGTGAGGTAACATTCCAAAATCAGCACATCAGCAAAAGATGAAAAAAACTCTCATAAACACGACATAGAATACATACATAGAATCATACAGACATACAAGCACACACGGACACATTTATGTAAGGCAAGTTATTTCCATGCAAAGCAAAGGGAAGTGCTCAGGGAGAGGTCTTGGTGAAGAGTAAATGATTGAATCTGAAATTAGTAGATGATAGGTGCTCATGATCAAGGGCTGCTTGTTAATATGTCTTCATTCAGTAATGTGGTGAATTTTTGGTCCATTTACAAAACAATTGCTATGACATAGTGTGTCAGTATCATCTATATTAAATATGCATAATGCCTTTGTTACACATATATACATGAAATTTGAATCAGTGACATGTCATCCATGTATGTTCATTATGTTTAATTTTCAACAGCAGTTGTTTTAATATAACGTTAATTTAAATGCTTAAGTAAATTGTATTTGCCTGTTTCCATTTTAGTATTTTGCTCATTACTACATGAACAAGGCAAGCAGGGTAGAAGGGGAAGGATTCAAAATGGGTGAAGAGGTTCACTACTCTTAGCTGTACTAGAGGACTAAAACTCTAATCTCCTGGAACTTGGTGCTCTTGCTATCACTAGCACCCAGTTTCAGGAACTCAGAGCCCAAGCGCACATGTGCAGGAGCAACTAATTTTAGGAATTTGGATGACCAGAGGTACCAGCACAACCCTGGCACAGCATGGCACAAGAGGCAGCAGCAATATGAACACATTATTAGGAGGAGGAAGGCTGTAACAGCAGCTGGAGTTCAAGGGCCTATACTACGAAGCAGGTTTTGGGGTTAGAGAGGTAACTTCAGGCAAAACTCTGGATATACAGTCCTACAAAGGTGGTTCAATTCTAACTTGGGTGGACCGCCATGGTAAATTATGCAGCACACCTAATATATAAAGACTTATAATATCGCTGACCCATCTAGAGCACAAGATTTGACTTAATTGCGTGTGTCTATTCCATTTAATTAATGTGTTGCAGATGTATTCTTATGGTGACTTTTAAGTCCAAAAGTCAACATTTATGAAAAAAGATAGATGTAACAATTTCCAAAATTCACAACAGAATTGTATCTCATGAAATATTATTCTTCAGTCCATATTTCTTGATGTTTAACCTTTCAAAAACAACACAACTTTATTGCTGATAAAACAATTAAAGTCTCCTGCATGAAGCACCCTCCTGAGTTAACGGAGCGGTCTAGCAGAAATCTAACAGCAGCATAAATTACAGTTTTATAACCAAATGAACACAAAATCAGTACATATTCTCTTATCATATATTATTATCATATTTTCACTTATGTGTGACAGCTCCTTGCCTTGCCATGCCTATCCACCGACTGTATGCATTGCCTTGGCCTTTGCCCCTTTTACTTTATGTATGCTGTGGGTGATTATAAGATATGAAAGTAAGCCTGCTTAATACTTTGAAGTATGTTTTATATGTATTGTTTATTTGTCCCTAATTTCCTAAAGGGTATGAATAGAATCTTCTATTCCAGAAGAATAAATCTATGTAACACATTAACTAATTAACGGAATACACAAATCTAATTATAGTCAGATCTACCTGTGCTCTTGATTGGACAGTAATAGGTCTATAAGTTTGTACTTGTATTTTCACACAGTCGCTTGGATTATGTGTTTAACTTCTTTACATTTGTCTAATAGTTTAGTTTGCTCTTTGTTTGTATAACATGCTGCTCTGCTGAAAACAGATTTGTCCATGTTTGTGATTGGTCATATACAGCAAACGTTGCTCATTTATGGGAAATGCGCTCACAGCCAGATTTAGAAACCCTGAGTGGTTAACCACCTTTGCTGGACCATTTAGGGGGATTGTTGGGGTTAGTTAAGCATAATAATGAAAAGATATCCTGGCTGTGTTGAACTCGCTTCATAGTACAGGCCCCCGGTCTGCTTCAGTAACGACAAATCACATCACCCTCCTCTCATCTCCTTTAAAAGCTGATATCATTGCCTTCTTCCTGCCTCAAGCAACTGCAATCGATTGGAAGTCACACATCCCGTTGATATATATAACATGTCGTCTCTGATCTGCATAACTGTACAGGTAGAAAAAAGTAGCCAAATTGGATTGCGCTGCCTCACAACTCCAGTTGTGTCACTCCACCCACCTCAACACAAGCAGGTTTATATATTTATATATTTATATATATATATATATATATATATATATATATATATATATATATATATATATATATTTATATATATATATATATATATATATTTATATATATATATATATATATATATATATATATATATATATATATATATATATATAAGTCAATAAAAGACCAAACAGGCGCAAAAAAACAACAACATTGGCACAGCAAAAATGGCATTGTGTATGCTTTAGCCAGCAAAACATTAGAGGCCATTGTCAAATAAACTTCACCACAGTATGAATGCATTTCATTTTCATGTACATAGATGTACACTGTTTAACGCTTTCTCTAAATGTCAGATCTCAGATTGTGAGGGGGAAAGAGTTCAATCGAAGACAATCAGGCAGGTGTGAAGTTTAGAAAAAAAGGAAAATAAAAAGTGAAGTTAAGCCTCAGGAGGAACATAACTTTGACATGAGGGGACAGAAATACATGAAGCTTAAAGGGCTTTGAAAAGATGAATATGGTCTAGGATTTAGCTAAGCTGAATCAGTATGGTTATTCCTCTGCACACTTTGTTTGACTACATCTGACTAATTACCCACACAACATCAGTGTTACTGTCATATTAGTTTGATTAATAAAGGCATGCAGTATTATTATAGATAAGAACAATTTTAGTACTTGTTATAGAGTAGAATGAAATGGAAAAAAAATGTCTTACATTTCTGGAGCGTTCCGCCAGTCTGGAAAATAACATGGGAAATGGGCCACAGTTAGTATTGTTTGGTCCGATTATTCTAAAACTACCACTACTACTACAGAACACAATGGACACATACAACACAACAGCAAAAATGAGCTATGTCAATGAAAAATCACAATCTAATATACTACAAAAACACAATAGATCTAAACTTTAGTATTTGACTACTTGTGAACATGTCCTATACTTAGTCCTCATGACAGTGGACAGGATAGGTCAGCAGAGCTAGTTAGTAGCAGTGGTTACTTTTACCTCTTCCTCTTGCTCTTGGTCTGAATCGGACTCCTTTGTGGAGCAAGAAGCAGCGTGAAGCAGAAAGATGTGCACATAGAAACAACAGCAACATTAAAGGGAGAAAGAAGACAGTGTATGGTATGTATGGTTACCAACGCAACAACGACAAGCAGTCAGTGTGATTTCAGGGAAAGCTAGAGAGGTCTTTAAAGCTGCAGAATCATCTTGTCATCATCTCAATTACACTTTGATCTTTTTTTGTCTCATGGCGCTTCAGCATGAAGCACCAATGATGTGCAATCACATTGCATAACATCTGGGATTTTATTAAGTCAATTATATTTAGTTTAGTTTTGATCTGATTGAAGGCCTAGTACAGCCTTTCACTGGGTAGAAGGCAGTTCTTATTGACACTATAAAGTAATGGTGTTGGGTGCTTAGAGAATTTGCACAGTTAACTACTTGGGATGTCAAACATTTGAAATAAGAAAGTGAATTTAGGAATATTGAATAAGAAAATAATTGGGGTTATGTTTTGGAATAATGTAGTAGTTGATAAGTGGGAGATTATATGTATCACAGTGTTAGACATGGACTCAAAATTAGAGTATTGTCCAGTTTACAAACAAATAGAGTATTTAAATATAGTGCTTCTTTTTTTCACTCAAACAACAGTGTAGGGCCTTTACCTTGCCGTATGATGGGAGGGTGATGTTGAGGTTGCAAATGGCATTTTGGCTGAGTGACCTGTAGTTCCTGGGTTCTTTCATGAAGGACAGACGGCCGCACGGCTCCTGAGTGTTGTCTCTGATCTGCAACAGCCAAGCAGCTCAGCATTACTCAGTCATCAAGAGCAATCGTGTCTGATTAGAATGTTGTATGCATTTAGAAAAATACGACATGATGAATTATAGTTGGCATGCTTGAAAACCTTGGTGGTTGTTTATTTGTTTTAGATAAAGAATAGCTCTCACTTTGATGAAGAGCGCTAGTCTGTTCTCCTTAAAGGCAAAGAAGCTGAAGAGATGGTGCTGGCCACTTTTGGTGAGTGGAACAAGGTTTCCAAAGCAGTCTGCATAGATAGGTTTACCTTCCAGGACCTGAGAAATATAACAAGTCCACTTATTAACAGCATACAACCAACAAAAACAAACAACTATTTTCTCAAGAAACATAGCCTTGTCCAATAAACATATCAACATTTTCATTTCAAAAGTCAAAAGTTTTCTAAAATGTATTTTCCTAAAGGTGGATGTCTTTTATGAATAACCATGATATTTAGATACATTTTAATGAGGTTTCTAATTATTTCACAGCACTAAATCTGGACAATCTGAGCCGAGCATTTGGTGCTGCTGATCATTCAATTTTGTAGAAAAAGTGGCGGATAGTATGACATACTGGTTTAAATCAAACGTATTAAACAGAACTTTTTGAGTAACGATCTGAGGTGCTTCCCAAGGCACCATGCTGGGCCTCCTTTAGTTCACAGTGTACATCAACGAGGACAACTATCCACAAGCACACTACTGCATAACACACAGATCAATTCATCACCTTTCATCTTATTTCTCAGAAATCAAGAATGTGATGTTTCAAAACCTTCTCACAATAAAAGCAAATCAGTTAATGTTTGGTCCGTCCCCAAGTTCATTTCCACCCGACAGAACAGTCTGTGTTCATATACCATATACATATTGGTATATATATATATACATAGATATATGTATATATATATATATATATATATGTATATACATATATATATATTTTTATATATATATATATAATACATTCCTCTCCCACTCATTCCTCACCTCAACATCTCGGCTGCGGGCCACCTCGGTGAAGTTCTCCTGCTGCTCCAGGGTTTTGTCAATCCTGTCGTCTGTCATGCAGAAGCAGCGCAGTCGGGCCTCAATGGGATCGTGGGTCTTGGCAAAGATGACAAACTTGGCCATGTAAGGGACACAGATAATCTCTCGGTAGACCTGAGTGGAGAAATTGACAGATTCCTGGACTTGCCGACAATCTATCAGCCAGAATCTAGAAAGAAGAAGGGGATTGGAAAGAACCAGTGAAGTTAGGTCTGCAGCTCTTTTAGTCAGGTATACATTTAGTTGTGCTACAACAAATATGTTTTTGTGTTACCTTGCAGACACGTTGGTGGTGAAGGAGACACAGTCATTGATAAATGTTAACGGAGTGGTTCCTGTTATGTCCTCCCATTGAGCAGGTGTCGTTCCACCTGCACATGGACACAGATCCAAGATTGACATTTTAGAATGCAAGCGTTTGTATGGTTGGTCTATTCACAGCTTTGTGTATGTATTTGCGTGAGTTCTCTAACCCGTGATACTACAAAGCAGTCGTAAGGTGGGGGTGTCTCCTCCAAAGCCATTGAGGACCTGGTCTGAGTTGCTCTTGGGGACAGGGATGGTCATGGTGATAGGTTTATGGAACTTCCTCCTGCGAGGCTCCAGGGTGACGATGGGGCTGAACGTGGCCTTGTTCCCCAGGTTCTTCCTCACTACATCCACACTCACTGGCTGGGACTAGGAGAGAAGACAGAGTATACAACGGCCCTACACATGGGTGAAGCCTGAGCTAAGGCTTGTGCTGAGGACGATCTCCTGACGGAAATGTTGGCTGCAGTGAACTTTGAAACAGGGTTGCAAAGTAACTGACTACAAGCTTTGACATTGAACATCTCATCTAACGTTCCAGGCAACGGCATTTTCATCCACATGGTATCGTATTGCCCCTTTAAGCAGAAAATATCATGGACCATCCTCACCTTGACAAAATCTTACAATGGACTCCAGACGATAGCACTGAGACTGTTGGAATAATAAAGTTGCTACGTCGTCAGTTGGTTGATCCACCACTTTCATTTAGACGGAAATTTTCTACAAATATACATCATCTTCAAGAGTATGAATCCTACAAACTCAAACAGCAGGTCGAGTCACTTATCGACTGCAGTATCTAGAAGATGGATTAGCAGAGATGGATCGACAGAATTTATTGTTTCCAGACAGCCGAGCCTAACAACTTTGTTGATCTCTTCACTATTCATCTGGAACCATCGGCACGTTTTTAAATTAGAAGACATTTCCTAACAACTACTTTGAGATTAGCTGATGTAGAATTTAGTACAGGCATTCATGTTCCCCAAAGGTTTAGTTGTAATGAAGATGATCGCCTGATATTCATCAAGCATCATCCACTGATTCAACTTTTGTATTCTGTCTAGTTTTTTAATTTGGGATAGTTTGATATCTAAGCTTGTATGCTATGCTTTGATTATACAGATGAAAAAAAACAGGCAATTGTACAGTAAATATCAAAGGGTTCATTGATTCACTGATGCTTTTGTCAAATACCTGCAGTCCGACCCTGATCCTCTTGGTTAGGGCGCCCTCAGGAAAAACTGCCTGTACTTGGGGCACAACAGTGCTGCTCAGTACGCCTCCTTCAGGACCAATCAGATTACTATCTTGCTTGACGCGCGACACCACCGCAAAGTATTGTGGGAAATCTCTTGTGATGATTCGGCAAATGCGCTTCCTCTCCAGCTCCTCTGGAGTGTCCAGCTCTGGAGGAAGGGGACATGTGTCAGGCACAATAAAGTAGGACTATATTCATTCGTTTTAAGTCTGCTGTTCCACAGTTATGGTGCAGTCTACTGTTATACCATCAGAGACTGACCTTCGTCCATGCCATTGAGTATCTGGTTGAGTTCCTCTTGAGTGTGTTCACAGTGATGCTCCTTCCAGCATTCTCCGGTCTCACTCCTCAGAATCACCAACTCCCTCTCTTTCCCCCGAAGGGCAGCAAAGTGGGGAATCTCCACAATCACAGGACTGGAGGGGTAGAGGCCAGGGAGTGTGAGTGAGTACAGAATGTCATGGATGATACCAATGTGTGTATAACTGCCTCGGGGCATGGTCTAATTCACTTTTTACTTTAGTTCATTTCAAGAAGACCTAGGATGTTCTTAGATGTTCCTGTCTTGCAAATTGTGCCTGATTGCATAAAGGTAAGCTTCGTTTCTATTTCCTTCAGTACTACACATAATAGTTATGGATGTACAGTTCTATGAAGTCTGGATGACTTGGATTTCCATCATGCAGGTATGAACACAGTCACAGGTGTAACCTGGATGATGTAAGCAACCTGATAGGAGCCTGACACCCAGTCAGTTGAAAGATCAGCTGATCTTTAAGAGAACAAGACAAACAAGACTGTTTGGTCTGACTTCAGCATTGCTCAAGTGCTTTGGTTGCATCAGCCATGCAAGTGAACAATCCAGGTGGATTCATCTGTAGAGTTTACCTTAAAGAATTGAGATAATTCTACTGTTTACTCATTTGCATCGAGATGTTTCCAGACTTCTGCTGCTGCACAGTGAGCTGCTCATCTTAGTTGCTCACCACAATGTAAAAAGCCAGTTGTGAGTAACACATTTAAAATGAGTAACATAGAACTACAAACAAGAAGTGCATCTGGTCATATTTGAAGTGTTTTGAACATATCCTACCCACGGACAGCAGAGAAGTGGATCGTGTTGCAGTAGTTTGAGAAGGTGGTGCTTAGATAACTATAGAACTATTGTAACCACTTTTGTCAAAATACCCACAGGGGATGAGGAACATGTTTTTGTAGATTGATTATATTCAATATTTAAGTATTGAACTGTTACTTTAATACTTACCTGATATGCATAATCACAACAAACTAGCTACAACACATATCTATAACAGGCATGCTACAAGTACAATCCAACATGGGACGAACACAGATCTAAAGCCTGACTGATGATATGTTCATGTGATATTTTGAGGGTTCTTTGGCCTGACAGTGGATGATAGTATATGTATTTCTAATGTTGCCATTTGTATGCTATTTTAAAACTTTGAATGTCCCCAGTGGTGGCAGGAGAAACCTCAATATCAACTGGGTTTATGTCCTCAGACATAACGTCCTTATTTGTTCCAAGTTCTGGCTCAAATTGTGAAAAAGTAGCAATGCATTCAACATGTTTAAGCTTTCAAAATCATATCAAGGAAAATTACCAAAAAACATGCATGACTTAGTTACACTACCAATTTGGGAAATTAGCCTGTTGGTCAACTTATATGGAAAACAGAAAAAAACAGAGCCAATCACACCATATTGTCAAATTTCACCTGGTTCCCTAACTACTCACAGGCCAGACAACCGTTTAAATTTCACACAGTATAAAACAAACCTAACACGCATTTGTTAAGAAAACAGCAAGCATGAAAACATAAACACAAAAAATGGGCTAAGCAAAGAGGGATTCAATGAAATAGAATCAGCAAAGTAATCTCGCAGCAACGTGATCTAGAGGGTCATAAGTAGCAGATGAGGGGGGGTACAAGACATCAGCACAAACACAACAACACAATAACTTATGGACAAAATGACATCAAATGGAAGGGTTGGTAAGATAAAACACTGAGACTGGCATCCATAGATTGTTTCATATGCAAAAACGTTTTTTCTCCACCATACCCGAGGAATTTTGTCCCCGGCGGACCGAGCTGGAGGATTCTGCTAACCAAACTCTCTCCCTCATTAAGAGGTGGGGGGGCAGTGGGGAGGTGGAGTTTACTGTGTGATCGACCAAGCGTCCATACGCAGCAGTGAGGAAGAAAGAGCACACACAATGGTTTGGATGGTGCAAAATAGAGACTTTGGGGACTGATTTGCAACAGTTGAATGAGATTAACTGATCACTGTTGTAATTTGTTTTCAAAATGTATAATGACATGATTGAATACATACAACATAAATATTGTAAAATATAGTAAAAATTAAATTGTAAAAATATTTTAAATACTATATTAAATAATATAATAGTAATACTGTCAGTTTCAAGTCAAGCTGTTTTAATTTAAATCTATAAACTAATTCACAATGCTATTTTGTCCAACAACAGATTTGTGTCATAATTAATCGCAAAGTCTGTCAATCAAGACAAACAATGTCACAATTGTATTGTTATATATTAGTTTCGGTATTCATTATTAATAATTCATTATGAATCATATTATTAAAACATATTACTTCATATTTATCTAAATTGTAAAATAAATTGTGTGTAAATAACTTTGAACGCTTTGAGTTTCTGTAGATGTCTAATAGGCCACTAAAGATCATTTTGCAGTTTTCAAATGTTTTCAAAAACTTTCACAGCAAATAATAAAATATATATCATTTACATTTGAATAGGACCAATCATTAAATACTCACACATTTTATAATATTAATTTAACCATAGTAATAAGAACAACATATTTCAGTAGTTTTGATTGGAGAGAACCTCCATCATGTCAGCAATAAATAGTTGATGAATAACTTATATCATTCTTATTATTACGGGGCGAGTCATACTCATAGCATGAATGGTTACTATTCTTTTTCAAACATTACCAGCAGAGGGCAGAATTTGAGGCCACATATCAAACCAATCATGGTGCGATGTACTGGAGGTGGGGTTAATCAGAAAGGCTCTCTCATTAAGGGTTGAGGAGTTAAGGTTAAAACGAGTTGGACTGCAGCTGTTATGAAAGAAACAGGGCATGCTGAAGAGCAAAGATTAACATTTCCCTGGTGCTGGGAGAAAGCAAGAGCAGATACAGACACTGTTTTAGTAATGCAGAGGCAGAGGTTAAATTAATCTGAAAGAAAAAGGGCAGCACGTTGTGAAATAGCCATTAAAAGGGATACAAATCAGTGTCAATAGCGTGAATGTAGAGAGTACAGGTCTGACCTCTTATTCCCACTTATATTCCCTCTAACACTAGAGATGCATGCATGAGATATCAAACACTTTGTAAATTGTATTATCCAAATAAATGTCAAAGATTAGTGACATAGAATATCCAAACCTATGTAAAACAAATGGGAAAACTGAAAAAGTGCAGGTGTCAGCACACTGACCTTTGAAAACTAACTAGAAATGAAATTATACTAAATTGTATCAATTCATTAAACTACTGATTTCTGCATTTGCTATATTTTTCTGCTACCTCTCCGTGTTCCTTCTCTCTTAAGCCCGTACATCCTCTAACTTTCACTCACTCGCTCCATCATCCATCCCTGCAGCCTTACCCAAGGAACTGGGCTCCAGAGGGCCCCACCTCGATGATCCTGCTGGCCAGGCCCTCGCCCTCAACCATCGGGGGCATGGTGGCCAGGCGGTGCCTCTTCACCAGCCGGCACGTCACCCGCGTGGGAGCGCTGCACTTCCTGGGCGGGATGATGATGCGTAGACCGTTGTGCCGGCAACCACGCATGGCTCCGCCCCTGGCATCCACCATGAAGCTGACCAGGAAGCTGAGATACAGGAGATATTTCCACAAATCAACGACATTTCTCATTGATCCCATTAAGTGACGAGAATATAGACACCAAAGCTACGCGGTAGATCGTTTGCCCATGTGATAACACTAGCAGTACCTCAAAGGTATTACAGAACAATGTCTATTATAATATTTCAATGTAAAAGATGTAATTCCGTGTTTAAAATGGCTGCAAATGAACAGGCTGTATATCGATGAACAAAACGTCCAATCATGTATCTGTAAGGACAGCCGTTGGTGGGTCTTTGGTGTCTCTTTTCTCAACACTGCATGGTGACCACCATCAACAGCTGCATCTGAATCTGGTCACGGTGCATCAAACCATTTGACCTCATAGCTTGAGACTCTTTGACCCGCTCCTCATGCAAAGTGGAAAATATGCACATGGATCACACATCGCAATGAGCGGGAGTATGGGTGTGATGAAGTGACATTACAATCTGATCATCACCAGGTCATTACCCACACACACAACACAGTGTTTAACAAGCACAGACATAAACACACACATGTTACTGAATTCACGGCTGTTAGAAGACGGACATTTATTTCCTCCACTGCTGAAAAGTACTTCAATGGTTTAATTCAATGTGGTCAGAAAATAAAGCTTTTCTGTTTGAAGGACAGTAAATCAATCAGAGTGTTTTTCTGCTTCAATCGATCCAAGCCCATTTTCCTGTATAAAGTACACGATAATACTTCTCTTATATAGTAAGACTAACTGTGAGGTTGGGTATGTTAGTGGAAATGCACAATAAACAAGACATTGTATGAAATCCACAAACATGTCCTCAACTGTCACCGCCTCTTTTTGCCCAGATATCCACAGTTAGAGATTTGTTTTCCTGAACTTTCTGAACCAGATGATCTGTCACTCAGAGTGGACATTTAAGACACACTAAATCCACAACCAAGTCTATGAGGCAATGTCTGTTGAGGACAGTGACACATACACCTCTCCACCAGGAGAGCACACTGTGAGGGGAGGAAGAGCATGATGACGATGAGGAGGACAGTGATTTATCCAAGGTGCAGAAGGTCACCTGCTGTGGTCTCCATGATCGTGGCACGGAGAGGAATGGCTAAAAACAACAACCACATCAGACGAAAAGGAATCAAAAGTCAGGCAGAAAGAAGAGCGGACAAGAGACAGTCAGGAAACAGGAAACAGGAAACAGAGATCTTTGAACACATTCAAGGGCTGACACGATCACTTACATTGCAATACTGCCTTTGTACTGTAGGAGAGCAGTGCCGATTCAAATCAGTATTTACAGAACTTTCACCAAATATGTTTAGCAAGAATCACAAAAACATAATTGCAAAAAGTGTCATTGATGTTACTAATGTCAATTCTGTAAACATGGACAATATTCTATGCTTCCCTTTGTTGTGTAAAGAAATAATTTAACACTTAAATCTCATGTCTGTGTTTTAAGTACAAAGCTGTATTAAGGAAATTGCTAATCTAGCTTAGCATAAAGAACTGTCTAACACCTCTAAAGCTCTTAACATGTCGTATATTTAATCTCTTTTCAAACAAAAATTTAAGGGGAGTTACATGCTGGAACTATTTCATGACAGCGTATCCATCCGCCAAACAGAGCCCAGAGAGTTTACCCGTCTTTATGCTAAACTACGCTAATTTCATCCTGACTTCTGCTTCCTACAAACAGACGTGAGATCGATATCTTCTTCACATGTCACACAAAAACAAGAGTATTTCCCAAAATATTGAACTGTCTTTAACTATTTCATTTGATATATATATTTGTATAGAGGCTCAAATATTGAACGAGGCCACATTTCACAACAGGAATCACACTTCATCAAGCAGCCTGTGGTCTGGGAAGAACTTCTCAATTGTTAATAAACTTTAGTTACTAAATGTTTTCCTTTTTGTAAAATGGAAATCATTGGGAAAGAAGAACACAGCATGTATGCATTTATATAAATATTGAGGTGTGATTGGTATTATTTCAATTGTATTTTCCCAAAAATAATTCATCAACATTTTACCACATGTGTTCAATATGAGTGTAAAATGTGTTTGTGTTTATGTTTATGATACAATGATTTGCTTTAGATCTGACAGCACCTACCCAGAGTGAATGGGGCTGGAGGATAAAGCCACATTATCCAGGTTCTCGGTGCCCCAACTCAGACGATACGAATCCCTCTCACACTCCCTGGCGAGTGACGAGACCTGGAGTCAAACAAAGAAGCTCTTTAATATATAACATATGACAGAAATGATGTCTGTAGCATTATGAACTGAAGAGAATACATATATTATTGTACTTTACTTGTCATTCATGGAAGTTCAAAACTAAATCACCAAAGTTACCCTTAAACTATAATCAACATGAACTCTGCCAGTAGCATCATGAGAGTGTGTGAGTGTGTGAGTGAGTGAGCGAGCGAGTGAGTGAGTGAGTGTGTGAGTGAGCGAGCAAGCGAGCGAGTGAGTGTCTGAGTGAGTGAGCGAGTGAGTGAGTGAGTGAGTGAGTGAGTGAGTGAGCGAGTGAGTGAGTGAGTGTGTGTAAGTGAGCAAGCGAGCGAGCGAGTGAGCGAGTGAGTGTGCGAGCGAGCGAGTGAGTGAGCGAGTGAGCGAGCGTGTGAGCGAGGGAGCGAGGGAGCGAGCGAGCATGCGAGGGAGCAAGTGTGTGAGTGAGTGAATGAGTGAGTGAGCGAGCGTGTGAGCGTGTGAGCGAGTGAGCGAGGGAGCAAGTGTGTGAGTGAGTGAGCGTGTGAGTGAGTGAGTGAGTGAGCGTGTGAGTGAGCGAGTGAGCGAGTCAAGTCGCACTCCAATCCTCCATTACCCTATCAGTGTTATTAGATCATATTTGGATATCATTAGAGCATTATTATTGATGCACTAACATGTAGTAGAACTTGAATGTTGCAGCTAAATTTAATGGCTTCATGTACTGTTTGGTAGTTTGATCTGAAGTAGTTTATTTTATTTTTTGTTTTTAATGTAAAATGTTCATCTTCAGATTAACTGGTAACTATTACATGTAGTTTATTTATAGTATAAATCTATATTTCAGTCGGAACTGTAGTGGAGCAGAACCATATTGTAGTGCTTAAGTACGGTACAAAATATGAAATATTATAAAATGGAAAAAACTGCGTTTCACCTGCAATGGCTGTGACTATAACTACGCATGTAGTTTACCTGGTGACCGGTGAGCATCTCATCCATGATGCCTTCATGTTTAGGGGAGTAGTAGCTGTGGTGGGTGGGGGTGAAGGACCTGTCTGAACTACAGCAGAGAAGAAGACAAGCAGTGAAGCTCAGTGGAGCTCAGTGGTCAAGACAATAGAAGAGATCACAGCGGGGGGGAAATGAATGACAACTACAAGGAAAAGTGCCTTCAATCCCACACACAGGGCTACATATTCATATACAAGACTGTCAAAATCAGTTGATGTGGAGAGTTGATCATTCATACCCTCGAGCTCATGACTCATGACGTGTGAATGTAATTTAAGGAATGGACTGTTAGGTCTAAATGATGATGGTAAAACAACAACTAGGTTTCACATTAGTGTTTTCATAACACAAACAAGAACAAACTAAGAATATTAACTGCATCCAGGCTAGCATTGCCTCACACACGTTTTACATCTTACTAGCTAAAGGAAAACAACAGGGCGCTAATCTAGAAAGACTAAGAGTCTAAAGTCACACTAGAGGTGAGGACTACACTGTAAGGCTGTACAGTAGTGCTTCAAACTAGACTAAACACAAACATGCTAACATGCTCACACTGGCTATGCTAACAACTGATTTAAGCAGCTATAATGTTTACCATTTTGCAAATTATCAGTCAACCTAAACTATAGCTGAAGCTGATGGGAGAATGGGATCACCAAAGTCATCAGCACTCATCCTCTGGGGACCATGAATGTATGGGCCAGAGTGGTGGACAGAATACCAACCAACACTTACGAAACACAAAGTTGTGATTTAAATAAATATCTAATTTCACTAGTGCAACATCAAGTTAAAGGGAGACGGTTAAACTGGTTCCTTCAGCAGTGATGAAGATGTAAAAGGCCAGCGTCAGCACATACCTTTGCATTCGACTATGAAGGCATGACGAGGAAGACCAATGATGAAGTATGAGCAGGAGAGGTTGCAAAACACACACACACACACACACACACACACACACACACACACACACACACACACACACACACACACACACACAGTGTATTTGAGTTTGTGTCCTTTGAGATTGGTGATGATAAAGTTAGAACAACCAAACACAGCAAATATCACTAATTACAATAGAAGAGGGTCAGACGTGGGTTTTACATATCACCGAGAGGATGTTAAAATGGGAACAACAGCAGCTTCATTTACTGCTTTTAAACAGTGTTTGGAACACAAGGAACAATTGTTTGCTTCATGGAGCAGATGAGCATTAGTTAGTGCATGAAGCAGACGAGCGTAAACTGGGTCAGACGCAACCCATGCAAGAACAAGTTCCTCACTTCCAGGCGTCGTTTTAGTCGGTCGGTTCACCACTGAGCCCCTGTCAAACTGTTGGAGCTGCTTCTTGGTAAAGTGAAACATGTGATCGAGTTTGACGTACCTGTCAGTGCGCCCCCCCTCCAGGCTGAAGCGGAGGTAGTTCATTCCGTCCAGATACTGTCCTGGTAGGGAGTCATCTCCCAGCTCCCTGAGGTCCTCGGCCCTCAGATACTCCCCTCCGTCCCCGGTCATCGTGTCGTCACCTTGGGAGAGAAAACAAAACAAACAGATTAAAGCAGCACACAGGTTATCATGCAGTGACATGAACATAGACATTAAATTGGGGCTCACAGTATTTCGTCATTATTATTCTTTATTATATTCATTATTATATTGGATAAATTCAGCCATGTCAGCGATTATATTTTAAAATCCTGACTCCTGATAAATGATTTTGTTGTGAATAACTCACTTAGAAATTTTGCAGTAATCATAATTTCATTCTGGGCGTGTCGACAATCAAAGGCTTTTATGTTGACGATCATCAGTAAGAGTCAGACATCTCACCCACATGGAAGCTAAGACACTTTAGCCCTGGTCTAGCAGAGAGCATTGTACTACGTTAACAACACAGACTGCAGTTAGACAGAGATGTTCTGGTGGTACACTGGCTACATGGACATCATTCTGTGAGTTATCATCTTCATGTTAGCTGAAGGCATTTCAGGCATTGACTGAGTTTCACTACTCCTCTTTAATCTTCTTCTTAATGTGGGTCACAAAACATTATTATACTCACTCTGATTCTGAAGCTGCCCTGAATCTACACCAACAAAAAAACATCTTTGGGCAATTACATCAAATGTACTGTAACTAATGCTGACAGCCACTTGTGTTGAGGTGGGAATTGTTTCAGCAGCATTCCAGTGAATCAGTATTTCATAATGTTTCATTGTGGTGTTGGACATAAGCTTTGAAGTACTTTCACTCTCTTTGCTCTGAACTTCTCCCTCTTCTCTAGAGAACAAACATTTTCGGAAAAAAGATATTTTGAAATAGAGTTGATTTGCTTTCTTCCAGAAAGGGAGACAAAAAAAATAGATACCACTTTCATATTTGTACATTATGTATGGCACTGGAGTTGCCAGGCAATAAGTCAAGCTTAGCATTAAGATATGATAGCCTGGCTCTCTTCATGTACTGTACCGCCCCTTTAAATCACAAATGGTTGTGTTTTTACATTTCTATTTGACATACAGGCCCCGTCTCCCTGTGTTGGTTGTGATTTCTTCTCCGGATGCTCAGGCTTCCTCCCACAGTCGAAACTCTTGCAAGTGAATGAGAGTTTGAATGGTTGTCTGGCAACTTGTCCAGGAAGTACCTGGTCTCTTGCCCAAAGTCAGCTGGGATCAGCTCCAGACCCCCCATGACCCTCTATAGTTTCTCATTAGCAGGTGTAGCTAGTGGATGGACGCATGTTTGAATAGATCAAGATGCAACATGTTTAGTAGTTAGGCTTGTAGGTGTTGGCAGGCATAGTTTTGAGTGTGTTACAGAGTCAGGCTAGCTGGTTCCAGTGGCTTTATGCTAGAAACAGCTAGCCTGACCTGACTGCAATATTATTTTTCCTTCTAAAGCGAAACCATGAGCCGCCCTTCTCTGCCTTGGATTGGCCAGTCCTGGTTGCCTTCATTGGTTGGGTTGGTTAGAATTAGGGTTAAGAATATCAGGGTAAGCCAATAAGAGGCAGAGTTGGGCGTCATACCTTCATAATTTAGTGTACTCACTCCAGCTCCCTACTATCATGTGTATTGACGCTATGAGTCTTCTAATAAGAAGACCTTCACGAGGGAAACCACTGTGGCTCAGGTCAACTTCAAGCACGTTCCCTCTGTCCCACTATATCCACACACCACTCTACAGTCAGTGCTGCAGCATTCAGCAGGTGGTACAGGCTCCTTCTCCATGCAGTACACACTCACACACTCACACACAAAGCACCGTGCTGAGTACCTTCCTCGTCCATGGGGTCGTCTGACATAACATCATCATCAACGGTGTTCAATGCTGTGGGTTGACAGCATAGTCACTCACTACTTCCTAAAATCTGCTAATGGCAGAAAAGACCTCTGAACTGGACACAAATTGGGCTTGAGACTAATGTAGGTTATTAAAGTCTGATATTGATGTCAATAGCAGATATTCCGTATTGACAGTTCCTGCTAAAATGGACATGAGATTAAAGGTTTAAAGATGGAAATGAATGTAGAACAGTTAAATGTCCTGTTGCTCAGTCTCAGTATGAGCTAATCAAAGTTACAGTACTGGTTTGGTTAGCAATCTCCTTCAAACTGCATTAATCAACTCATCTTTGTTGTCCACTTGGGGGCAGCAGAACAGATTGTGAACACAATATGTGACACATTAACATTAGCAACAACTAAACTATTAACGCATCTATCAGACATGGAGGTGCGCTAGAATAGATATGGAGTTGTTCCAATGGCCACCTGACAAATCCAATGTTTGACCAATAAACCAATGAAAAGAGGACTTTGGTCATTTTACAGATGTATAAAGTTCCTTATTGACAGTAATGGAAACACTAACATATATTCACTTGCAGGGACACACAGCGTTGTTGGACACACGGTCACTGACTCCACTGTGGGTTGATGCTGACAGGCTCTAATGTACAACATGACTCACCCTCTTCATCCGAGACATCCAGCACTTCAGTCATGGTCTCTGGCACGTTCAGCTTGTGTTTTTCCGTCACCGTCTGGCAGCATGGGAGGAAAGGGATCCCATTAACTCTACTCCACGCCGTACAAACACCACATCTGCTTGTTTGGTAGTAAACCTAGCTGCAGTGTAACACAACAGCTCTGCAGTGTCCGTTGAAACCGTTTCAGAGACGTGTTGATTCTGATTCGTCATTATGGAGGCTGTATTATGTGCTGGTGTTGAATTATACTGAGAAGAGGTTTTAATACTTACCCTCACTGATATAGACCGGGTGGACAACGTACTAGAGACAGCAAGTCGATTTCAAGCTTTAGCTCTTTAAGGTTTTGTATTGCAACCACATATGTATTAAGTCAGGGTGTGTCTTATTGCATATGAATGATATGTTTAATTTGTAAGTATATATTTTTTTTCAAAGCATATATAGAGTTGCTTTAAAATAGAATATGTGTTTTATGCTGCAGCAGTGATCACTGGGCTCTAAACGCATTATGTGTGCAATAATAATCATTTGATGGTTCATTATATTCAAAATCTAATTAAAAAGACTAACTTAGGGTTTGTTTTCCACCAATGCAAATTTCCATTCCAGCGCAGATTCCTGCCGTCTATCACACAACCTAGAGCTTGGTATTATAACGTGATAGTGTGCATAATGTGGCGTACCGTTGTGGTGGTGATGATCTCCTCAGTGACGACTCTCAGCGTATCCACCACAGAGATGTAGCCCAGCCTCCGAGCGATACCCAGGGCAGTGTTACCATTCTGCACCAGAAAGCACAGTGGATGACTTGTGTGTCTTTGTACTGTGTGTGTGTGTGTGTGTGTGTGTGTGTGTGTGTGTGTGTGTGTGTGTGTGTGTGTTCACATACCACAGTGATAGCGTTGGGCTTGGCACCGTTTTGCAGCAGGACGTTAATGATGTGTGTGTTTCCTTGCTGGGCTGCCTGGTGAAGGGGAGTGTATCCATTCTGGAAAGGAAAGCAAATACGTAAATACATTGATTCTTCAAAGTTTGCTTTGTTTCTAAAAGGTCTTTAACATTCAGGCAGCTGATGTGAAATAACATGAGCCTCACAACATGTGTGTCTCTGGTATAAGTTACCGACTTCTGACTAGAAGAGAATATGTAGTTTGAACGAAGTTAAAGTAGATGTTGTGTAATAACTAGACCACTTTTATGTGTAACAATATAAAATATTTTTTTGTTACAATAACAACAGTTTCTTATCAAAAGGGAATCATTTTGTCAGTAGATATAAAATATATTGTGATAATGTTTAAAAGACTTTCTCATTGAAAGCATGTTAGAAATGATAGTAGTGATCATTTTACAATGAAAGCATGAATATGAAATAAGGAATGTTAAAAATGGTGTCTGAGCGCTTTACTTTAGTGTCAGTACCTTGGTTTTGGCGTTGACATTTGCTCCATTCTGAAGCAGGAAGTTGACCATCTTGGCGTTACCATAGTGACATGCTACAATAAGCGGGGTGTATCCCAACTGCAAAACAACAGGAAACATTGTGAGGATACTGTTACTGAGGACGGAGACTGAATCACGTCATCCTATAACCAGACAGGAGGCGTAAGGTAACGCGTGTTCATACTTTGGTCTGCTGGTCCAGGTTGGCTCCGTGTTTGGATAGGATCTCGCCAACGGCCACTTTATCCTCCTGAGCCGCCAGATGGAGGGCAGTCAGGCCGCTCTGCATGAGGAGCACACGCAGAACACTTACACTGTGACAACAGACACATTCAGACACATGCTGTCCAGTCAGATAAGCTCATGTAGCTACTTTGACACAGTGAAGAAGATGTCTCCATTATCTGATTGACAGGGTGATTAAGGACCAACCTCGATGGCAGTATGTAAATGTTCTGTCAATTACTCAGACTTTCTGTGTTACTGTAACTTTAACTGTAACAAGGCACAACAGCATAAGTGCAATGATGTATAGCCTCTCACACAATGTGATACTAGAGGTATGATTAATGGATTGCTCCTCAAATTAATAAACACCAAAAAGACTGTTTAGTGTAATTGCATTGAGGATGTGTTGCTGTATTACTCCACAGTACCTTAGTTTGGACATTGACCTGGGCTTCCTTGCTCATGAGCAGGGTCGCCATGTCAGCGTGGCCCTCCTGGGAGGCCAGATGGAGCGGAGTGACACCCTGCTTGGTCAGGTTGTTGGTCTCGGCTCCGTACTGCAGCAGCACCGTGGCGATCTCCATCTGGTTCTTCTTTGCGGCGATGTGGAGCGGAGTGTAGCCATTCTGGTTGATGAGAGGAACTGGTGTCACTGAGACTGCTGACTCATCAGCTGAAAGCCTCACAAACCAAAACGCTTTTTAGGAACTAGCCTTGACAGCCTTGGTGTAAGAGTTATTTTGTATTCTTAACATTTTTTTAATGTTAAGGTAATTGGTCATGTTGCCTGTTAAGATAAAGGCTCCTCTAGTCTGTCCTGCTATTGGATCATTTCTGGTTGACTCCTTTACGTAGGCTGCAGTGCTAGTTAGGCTTTGATGGAGCAGGATGAGGAGCAACAATTTTTCAGACCGCAGATTAAAGACTTTTTAGTCATAGCCAGCAGAAGGTCAGTGTTTTGGTACTCCAGTTATTGCATAAGGATTTAGTGTATTGTTGGTTTACATAGAATAAAACCACTTTTGACTACGAGCTACGAGCCTCATCACTGGACAGCTAACGAGAAAAGTTTAGCCTGCAAGAGCACCTAAGTTAAGCTACACGAGTCAGAGAAAACAAGCTGCCGCTACACTCGGTGTCACGTCAGGTTATCCTCTAATGTTGTAAAATAATCTCAAATGTTTTATGCCAAATATAATGAATATGTTTTCAGAATGGTAGTAGCACACTGCTAAAACACACATCTGACCAAGGGATTTGACGAGTATGAGAGGACAAGGCCGGCTATATCTTCACTGTCAACACATCTCATGTGTACAGGAGAACCACCAAGTAGTGTGTGCATCAAAGCCTGATATCACTTCTGCCTGTGTGCCGTAGAGCTCCACTGTTATTCAAAGAAATCAGTGAGAGACACTGTTGGACCTGGTGACATGAACTCACACTCAATCCCACAAACACCCACCTGCTGCTCCAAAATACTCACTGCAGCACCACATGTGTGTTGATCCTCTGCTCAAAATAGTCCCCAACAAATACAATACCACTTCCTCCTGGTTGAGTGACGTTTGTTAAAGACGACAGTGAGCTGTTTCAGGAAATAAGCCTCATCAAAGATGACACTACGGTATACATTACTTTAACCACCGAGCTTCAATATCACCAGACAAAACATCAGTGGAGCTTCTGTTTTTAACAGTGGCCTGAAGGTTAGAGACCTTTCCTTAGAGGAGTCCATCTCCTCGACTGCTTCCACTGGAAAGATGTCTGCTCGTAACAGCAGTATGTTTATGATGTTTATGATGTTTATGGTGTTTATGGTGTTCATGATGGCACGTTACGCCTGCGGTCCGATTTCACCATCCCATTTGTACCTTGATCTTAAACTGTCCACTACTTTACGCATCTTAAACTCAGCATTTCCAGTTATTGCCAGCAGAGCCAGCTCTCTACTGTGGACTCTCACCTTGGCCATGGTGCGGGGGGACGCTCCTTTGTCCAAAAGCAGGAGCGCCACCTTCTGGTTATCGTAATGTGCTGCGACATGAAGCGGGGTGAGGCCGTTCTGAGAGGGATGGACGGTGAGCGCACGAGGTTTAGACAGCAGTTAGTGCAGCACACACACACACACACACACACACACACACACACACACACACACACACACACACAGAGTTAAGAGGACTTAGTTAGACTGCAGGTTGAGATGAATTAAAGATATATGGGACAGCAGAAGCTGAAAGGATCAAAGGGATCTTGATGTAAACAGGCTTCTGTTATCTGTTGTCTGTTTTCTGGGATTTAGCAGTTAATCCAAACGAGGGAATGACTTGATTGAAACTAGGCTCACCACTGCTCTTGTAGTCAACTTAACCTCAACACAGAAAAATGGCAAAACCCGTTTTAAAAAACGTTTTAAATGTACATGCAGGAAAAGGATTCACCAAACATTTAGAGAGTGGGAATCATTCTAATCATATTTTACATCATAAACAACACTCCAAAAACTATAAAGATGAATGGTTTATATTTTGAATGCTTACCTTTCCAGCAAAATCCGGTGGAGCTTGACGCTGCAGCAGAAGTTTGGCTACATCCAGGCTTCCGTACTTGGAGGCCACATGCAGGGGAGTAAAACCTTTCTGTGGAGGGAAAGAGAAAGGAGATCAAACTTTAGAGACAGTGAACACAGGACGTCATCTCAAGGCAGACATACATTTCAGTTATTAGTGCCTATGATCTCCCTCTACATAAATATTACTTACACACAAGCAAGTTATTTATTTATTTCATTTGAATGTGTTGTTATTGTATAATTATTTCCCCTCCCTTTCATATTCTTTAGATTTAAGTCGGATCATTGTATCTGTCATGGGGCCTTGAGGGACAGCACGGTTGGAACATGGGAAATAGTCCACTAGACTGGAATGTTTTACATATTGACAAAATGATACTAAATAAAAGTAAATTCTCCTCAGATATGGTCCCCTGAGGGACAATGGGTGACTTTAAACAATAGAAAGAACAACTAGCCGACTGACATGCTGATGCAACTCTCGGTAACCGTAACCAAAAATATGAAACATAACCCTTTCACAATGAATCCAGCAGAGGGGGCCCTTTACCTATATAGCATGACTAGTCTGGAGCTGGAGGAAACCACATGATCAGTGTTTTTATGACCAAGCCCTGCCCATGGATGGAGCAATCCTTTGTTTGTCAAACCCCGGATTATATCTGATGTAATAGGTGATTGGACAAAACAGAAAAAAAGAACAGAGAGGAGATGGATGGGGGAGAGAGGAAAGGGCGTCCTTAAAAAAAACCAATGCAAATAAGGACTGATATGAACATGCTTGGATGGATGGAGAGCGTTATCCTTGCATGAAAACAACTTTTCCTGATTGTGGCCGTAGCGACAGCCACACCCTTCCTCCCCAGAGGGAAACCAAGGAGAGAGACATGGAGGGTGGGAGAGGAGAACCACTGAATCCTAACGAACACACTGCATCACAGAGAGCTTTGTCTCACCCTTCATGGCGTATGAATACATTAAAGGACTAATCTGTGCTAGTCTAGATGCAAAGTGCCTCAGCAGCTTCTTGTGGTGAACACCTCCACAGTGATGATGATGAATCACTTGACTGCGTTCAGAGGAACGATTCTCAGCCTCGTCAATTATTCACCAAAAGTGGGTCAGACAGAGACCTGCACATACAGTGAAACTGTACCTTCTTTACTGGCTGAGTTAGGCTGACGACGTCCTGACTACAGCGAGATAAACAGTCATTTTCTCATCAGAAGTGTATTCCCCACATGGCTGGGAGGCATTTGGTTTCTGACGTCATTCAATGAAATAATGAAATCCTCAATCAGGGACAGATTGAGGATTTCAGTAAGGGTTGCCAAGTTCCTATTGGCAACCATTTAAAAAAAATGGCAACTAATCCTTGTCCTATGGGGACAGGAAAAAGCAAAACCTGCACCCTGAAATACATTCATACTAAATGTGTGTTGTGTCAGAGACTTAAACGTCGCTGTTACAGTTAGAAACAGAAGCAGACGTTGATTCACATGAGCCGTTTGTTTACTCAGGTGCACAAAGGCTTCTGTTCTAAAGACAATGGCAAAGCAAATTAAGTTGTTTGTAACTGTAGAGTATCTTAATTATTCAAAATATCAGGTGATTAAAAATGGCATCATATTCTTAGTTCCGGCAAACCAAAAGCTGATGAGTCAACCACTTTTAAAAAAGTCGAGCCCTGCTGGCTACTCTTGGAATGCTTCTAGGACTTAGCTGGAGGTAAAAATGTGCTCAAATTTAAAGACAAAACATGTCTCCTCAACCCACCTTGGTGGCCAGTGAGTGTGAAGCTCCGGCCTCCAGCAGGACTGAGGCTGTCTCCACCTGGCCCTCCCTGGCGGAGATGTGAAGGGGGGTGTAGCCGTTGGTTGTGGCAGCGTCCGGATGGGCCATGTGTTGCAGCAGCAGCTGCACAATCTCTGTTTTTCCCAGACGGGACGCGATGTGGAGGGGAGTCTGGTCCTCCTGAAGACGGCACAGTGACACCAGAATGAACACTTTGTAGCTGATTCTGCATGGAGGCAAAGCCCTGAAGCACACCTGTTCCCTGGTGTGCTGCTATAGATAACAGCAGTCTCACCCGTGCCCTGGCGTCCACCATTGCTCCGTTCCTCAGCAGACATCGGACCACCTCCACCTGACCTGCCCTGGCTGCCATGTGTAGCGCTGTTTCCCCACGCTGTACAACATACAGGTCAGCCGGCTCAATTCACACATAGTTAAACATAATGAAACCGTATTATTTCTAGTCACTACTCTCACTTAAAAATAACTAAATCACAAATGACTTTCACTCACAATATTGCTGACGTCGGCCGAGGCTCCATTCTGCAGCAGCAGCAGGACGATGTTCAGGTGACCCATGAAGGCTGCAACGTGGATGGGAGTCAAACCAGACTGCACACCGGAAGAGCAACAATAGGGCGAGTCAGACATGTCGAACATACATCTGTTCCTCAAGAAGAGCTCATCAAGCTAAGTACTGTACAGTAATATGATCACAAACATATTTGTGGTCAAAAACAAAATCTTTGAGAAAATATATTTCCCTTGAAACGTCATTGACACACAATACACTCTTGTTGTTTGGGAACCCAACTTCTCGGTGACCAGTCCGTTTTTTAGGGATGGATTTGTAATCCACGTTACTTACACAATATGTATTTAGTAATATAGTCCATCAGTTAAACAGTCAAATACTATACATATAGAATGACATGGTACTGAGTCAACTTGATGACTATTTGTGCAACTCTTTGTTTAAGCAATTCACATTACCCCATAAACATCCCTCACAGTGGCAGCTGTTCAGTGAAATGTACAGTTTACTGAACAAGTTTGTCTTCTGATGTTTAGCGGTACGGCTTCAAAGCTTCTTGTCAAAAGGGTTAATGTGGAATTTCCTTTCAAAGAATACAGTGTGAGTCCATATTAGATATATATTCATATTTGTTTAAGTTGATTCTTAATATCAAAATAAAAAGTTGGCTGTTAACCTGCACTCTAGAACTCTTTGTAAAGCCAGACGTATGATGCCAAACAGACCCTGACCCGTCAGGGAGTACCAGTAGGTCCACTTCCACTCAGGTTCGTGACGTACCTCTGTAATGGCCTGGATAGAGGCTCCATATTTGACCAGCAGCTCCATCACTTTCACTCGGTTCTTCTTACAGGCGATGTGCAGCGGAGTGAAGCCGTTCTGTCACACACACACACACACACACACACACACACACACACACACACTAACAGTAAGTAAAGGATGAACCCAGAGCTGAATGACAGTCATCAGAGCCTGCTCCGTCCTCAGCTTGGTCTGTCCATAGGAGGGTTGTTACAGATGTTTCCTACCAGAGCCCTTGCGTTGGGGTTGGCCCTCTTGTCCAGCAGCAGCTTGGTGACTCTGTAGTGGCCGCAGTGAGCTGCCACATGTAGCGCTGTCAGGTAGTCCAGCGTCACATCGTCAACGGGAGCCTTGTGCTGCAGAAGGTGTTTGACGCATTCAACATGGTCGCCTTGCGCCGCCATGTGAAGAGGAGACAGCCCATTCTACAATGTGAAAGAGAACGATTTACTTTGAAGGAGACGGATAGAAATGAAAACAGAGTGAGTATTAGACACAAGCTCAGCTTCAAATGGAAGCCAATGCTGCCCTGTGTCTGCTGGCTGTGTAAATAGCCAATTGCTTGCTAACACGTTAGCGATTAATCAATATAAGACCATAATATGTGTCTGTGATGTTTACATTGAATTCATTCATATTTGAAGTGTTTTGTTTTTATTCTAATACTGCTGAAATGAAGCATTACAAACTTTAAATGCAGTCGTACCCAGAATCAGAACATTGACACAAATACAGCTACAGTGAGAATGACGTCAATAGACTGATAGCAGGGAAACAAAAAGGAAGTGAGCTGTTCGCTATGTCAAAGGTGCAAACATATACCTGTCAAAATGATATGTTGTATCCTGCTAGCGAGCACCATGCTAACACGACTCAATACACCCAGCAGTTCACAGTGGAGTTCCAACAGCAACCTTACTTCTGTATATGAACAGCATGCTGCTGTGGGTCCAAAGGAAACTACTTTCAAAGCACAGTGTCTTATAGTTACACCTCTTTTTCTACATCTGTTTAATAAATAAGAATCCTTTGTACAGAAATGACATCTCCCAAACTGTCAAAGTGTTCTTTAAAACAGTTCTTGAAGAGGTTTAAATCCTAAAGAACCACATTCTGACAATGTGTACTGGACTACCTGGTGCAGAGAACCTCATGTTAGGAAGTGTAACTTTGAGGAAACTGATGACTGTATACACTCTCTACTATTAATCTGTTAACCAACAAATATGACACAGTTTGAAAAGGAAACCTGCTTTAAGTGTATAAAAGGTGAATGCACAGGAGACACACCTTGGTCCTGGCCAGCAAGGGCGCTCCTCTTTCCAGCAGCAGCTCCACAGCTGTATCATGTCCACTCCGGGCCGCACAGTGTAGGGGAGTCAATCCATCCTGCAGAACACACAAACGTATCAATAGTCATTCAGTACATACTGACAGAACAACCGTAATTTAACTTTGCAAATGTTGAGGTCAACGGCTGACCTTGAGCTAACCCTTCGTAACCACGACGATACTAGAGTTTAGATACTCACCCTTGTTTTAGCATCAATCTGAGAGCCACGGTCCAGCAGCAGGCCAACCATGTTAGTGTTGCCACGCTTGGACGCCACATGTAGAGGAGTAATCCCGTTCTACGGAGAGAAAAAGGACTTTTAGTTACAGTTATATATATATATATATATATATATATATATATATATATATATATATTTAGACACATTCTAAATATGTGTTAAAAGGTTACTAATATGGAAATTGCATCTATGCTCATATAGTTGTATATGAGGGGTGAATATTAGTGTATATATAGTTGAGAATGCAATCATATATAAAACAATCAAATACCATATGTCATGTTCAAAAGTAAACAACTGGCGAACCTGAATTCAGCATCTAATTTAAAGGGAATGTGATTTGTACTTCTTGCATCGATTAACTGACTAATCAACTGATTAGTAAATCTTAAATATATTTTATTTAAAAATAAAAATACACTTGCATTCAAATGTTATCTTGTGCTTTTCAATTTGATGTTGAGTTGCTATTCACTGTTTGCTTGTTCCACTCTACACTGACACTGTACACTACTCTGAACCAGTCCAGTCTGACAGTGACTCAAACTGGAAGCGGGTATGCCTCATGCAGACACGAGAGGAGTGCCTTCTCTCAAACCTTTTACCCACATACCATTTCAAATCTGGTGGAAACAACATGTTAGCCACACAAGCAATCCCATGAGGCGTAGCAGAGTGCAAGGTGAGACAAAGAAGAAGCTATTTCTAGCCACACTGCTCGCATGGCTGAAAATAGAACATCTGAATTTGTTTTATGGACGATATTAAAGGGACAAAAACAACAACTGAAAGGCTAGAAATTAAAGTCAAGAGAGGAACCCACAAAACTACAAAGAGGCAAATGCTATAGGTTTCCAAAATCACAGATTTGCTAGAAATGAAACCTAAGAGCAAACAGCCCTGAAATCCAGTAGCCACCAGTACTGAGCAGAAGTGTTCCAGTGAGAGGATACTGTACTTCCATGCTTCTTAGAGAGGAACCCTACCCTCGCCGTGAAGTCCACTGCTGCCCCTCGGTTCAGAAGCAGCGTGGCCACATTGACGTTGCCATAGTGGGCGGCGATATGGAGGGGAGTGAATCCGCTCTGGAAGACACACAGGAAAGAGAAAAACACACAGGGAGGGGGTCAGAGGTCAGACATCAGCCTTTACTTCATGTCCGTGAACTTTGAATCGTGACTCTTGATCTTTAGTCTTCCCAGCATGCAGCAGTCGCATCAAGCATCACAGGTGAACAAAAACTGAACTGAGAGCAAAGAAAATGAAATAAAAAGTCACAGGAAAAAGTAAAAATCTGTTCTGAAAATGTCCAAGTCAGAATCTGTAGCACCCACACACACAACCCCAAAACACACTCAGAAATGTCACTTCCATGCAGGTTATCAAACACAGAAAGAAACGTAAAGAAGGCCTTCATAGGCTCCAAAACACAATTTGAAATGAAAACAACAGAAACTGAAGCAGAACAAGTAGATGTACAGAATACAGAGATAGTCATCAAGATCGACGTGAAGATGGACAAACACTATTGGCACCAAATTATAGAAAAATCATAAAAAGGGAACATTTCTGATCAACACCAAAGTGCACTATGTCAACTGTACGTCATAGAAGTAATAGAGTTAGCAATGAGAAATATATGAGAGAAGTTAGAGATTGCAGAGCAGGTTGGAGTAGTGGTGAGAGTCTTGCCTTACCTTGCCATTCTGTAAGTGTGGTCCGATTTAATGTGAAAAAGTTGTTTACAAAAGTGTGAAGAATACAGTGGCTAACGTGATGGTTTAAAAACGTTACACAGTCAGAAGCTAGGAATGGTGCAAATGAAGGTAGCATGGGTGCAACATGCTGTGCAATGCCAAGTCTCCGGCTAAGAAGGTGAGACCTCTAGAGCTCTACAAGTTCCCGGGTCAGAACTCACGTTAACTCACGTTAACTCACGTTAACTGTTCAGTCATATGCTAGTGATTTAGAGATCTACATACAAGCATGCATTTAAAATACTTGATCAGGATTGCCAATATTAAAATCAAATGATTGAATCAATTGAAATGTTTCTATTTGTGTGCATTAAGGATTTTAGAAAAAATAACATTTGCATATTACTTAACATGTTTGAAAAAGCAAAATGCCTGCCACAATGGATGTTAGAATGGAAATAAAAAGCAGAGCACTGCCATATTGACATTGTGTGAACTGCCTCAAAAGCCTCTAACATTGCAGACAATATGCAATCAAACAAACTATACAATAAATATTGTTATTGTGGAAATATGTCCTCTGGCGTCCGTTATAATATATGTCAAAGTGAGGAAATGGACATTTCAACTATAGACTTTAAGAACATGTTTTCATTTTCAGGGTTTATGTAGACGGCACATTGTCAGCTCAATTGAAAATGAAAACAGAGATCAATTTTACTTTTTAATATTATCTTGTTGAACAATGTTATGCTTTGTAGTACACTGAAAATGATTGATCGATCAAGTTTTTGCTTTGACAGTGGCCTATTTATACATCTTGAACATGAAAATACAAATCAGAGTTTTAGCATTTTAAAGGCACACAAATAGGAAATAACATTTTAATTTGATCAAATGATTTCATTTGTATTTTGCCAGCACTGGACTTCCATACTTAAGGTAGTTTATTGTATTCTATAGTTCAACCAATACTGTTTGAAACTAATCAGGTCATAGTGCTTCCTAGAAGTCATGCAACACAACAGACAAATCACAAGACAAGATACACGTATAGCTGTTCACAAAGACGCATCAGCACAGCATTCATCAAAAAAAAAACCTTGCAGGAGAGAAATGTGATCAATAAAAACAAATCAATAACCCTTACGTCTCAGTCATGACGTTATTTAGAGGTATTCATTAATGATAAGGCAGAAACAAAAAGGTTGTCCTGACTGGTGACAAAAAAAGTTAAGCTGGGGATAAAACGATGAAAATGCACACAGACAGAATGAATAAACAAGATCTGAAGCTGAAAATGAAAGATTTGCTGACAGTGCGAGCACAGGACAGTTAACCTCTTATTATACCAAACCAACAGAAAGTGTAAAATATCCAAATGATCTTTATTTACAGCATGCAGTGCTGAGGAAGTGAGAGAAAATAAACGGTGGAGGGAAAGAAAAGTGAAAGAAGGAAACGGGACGGTGAGTGTATACCTCAGTAGTCCTATTGACCATCATCTGAAGCAGCAGGAACAGGAGGGAAAGAGCAGTTAGGATGGTTGAACACATTACTGCACTGCAGTCACATCCTCAGCAGCACCGCTGCGCTGGAACTAAGCTGGCAAGAGACGTGGCTGGAGCGGCTCACCCCCCTTCAGCCCTCTACGTCAGAGGTGATGAAGCTAATGACCGCTTCAATTACTTGGTCCTTTGCTTATATGATTGTTTGGTCCAACATTTTTTAAGAACAGTGAAAAATACTGATTGCAATATAATTGTAATAAGTAGAATTTATTGAACGGTGTTTTTGGGAACGTTCACAAACCAATATTTAGCCCGTTTGATTCATACTCTAGTGCGGTTCATTGTGAAGTAAACGCAGTGATCGTAAACACCACCTCTCCCAAGCGAATCCTAGTGTGGTTCAACTCCAGTGAAAACTTCTGTATAACTGATCCACTGGAAGGAAGTGACTAAATAAAGTCCACAGAAATAGTGATGAAGAAGGGATTCATGCACACAGTAAATATAGTAAGACTTTGACGCTGCTCCTTCCTAAATGCCCCCAGCGTATCAGCTCTGATCCGCACTAGCCAACTGGACTATAGCTTGTGAAACGGCCCTTAATTGATTAAAACAGAATGTTTTGACAGGAAAGGTTTCTTTTTCAATATGATTATTAGTTTATTGAACTGACATGTTAGCAGACAGCTCAGATGTTGATCACTGGACTGGTTTACCAAGGTTTTTACATATATGTTCAATGTTTACATGTGTGTTCCATGTTTACATATGTGTTCCATGTTTACATGTGTGTTCCATGTTTACATGTGTGTTCCATGTTTACATATGTGTGCCATGTTTACATGTGTGTTCCATGTTTACATGTGTGTTCCATGTTTACATGTGTGTTCCATGTTTACATGTATGTTCCATGTTTACATGTGTGTTCCATGTTTACATGTATGTTCCATGTTTACATGTGTGTTCCATGTTTACATGTCATGTTTACATGTATGTTCCATGTTTACATGTGTGTCCCATGTTTACATGTCATGTTTACATGTATGTTCCATGTTTACATGTGTGTTCCATGTTTACATATGTGTTCCATGTTTACATATGTGTTCCATGTTTACATGTGTGTCCCATGTTTACATGTGTGTTCCATGTTTACATGTGTGTTCCATGTTTACATGTGTGTTCCATGTTTACATATGTGTTCCATGTTTACATGTGTGTCCCATATTTACATGTGTGTCCCATGTTTACATGTGTGTCCCATATTTACATGTGTGTCCCATGTTTACATGTGTGTTTGAGTGTGACTGTCCATGCTGCTGTTTATAGGGAAGCATCACGACAGCTGAACCACATATTCTAAATGCATGCTCCCTGAGTTGCCTCCACAGTGTTTAGTTACATAACAACATAATTGGTGCCTTGTTGAAATATATGGTAGCAACAATACCTAACATTCAGGAAGATAACCGACTGAGCTGTGCAGTAAATCATCTCCACTCCAGCCACGTCACTTAAAGAGGAACGCTTTGGTCCTACATCAACAGGTAACTGTGACTTCCCACCAATACCGGATTGACCCCAGATTGATCCCCCACCCCCCACCCCCCCCACCCATTGGTTGCATGCAGCCTTGATTAACACCACCATACAACCTGCAGACAGTGGCACACTCCATGCAGTGGACAGTGCTACACTTAGACACCGGTACAGCGAGGTAGGAGGGGGGTGATGGGGAAGTGTGTGAGAGGAGGCATTTAAAGAGAGAAAGGAAAAAGAGGGAGAGACCCAGTTAGTGGCAGGACCAGAGACACTGAACGAGAGAGGAAGAGAGAAACAGAGAGCTGCACAGACACACAGATGGAGACACAAGGAGCACAGCTTCATGGCAAAAGTACATCACGACAAGTTAGTGGTCTGCTATCATACACTGAATCAAAATCATAACATTGGAGGAGCCTATTTACACCTGCTGTGATTGGTATCTGATCGTTGACATGATTCAGTTTAGTCAGATCGGCTTGAAGTTTCTGTGTTAAAGACGTGTTGGTACACGCTACGTCTGCATTTGCTCTTTATTAAGTGGTCACTCTCTCTGCTCTTGTGCGTCCTTTCTCATGGCTCCTCAGAACGGAAACAAGAGCTTTGAGATGGCGAACAAGGAACGAGGAGCAAGGAAATCTCAAATAAGGGACTTGGGGGTACCTAATGTTGAGTAATGCTGTACTGAACTAGCTCTAACTTATCAAGACTGCCGTACATCCCTGTGACTTCTAAGTTTTGGTTTTCCTGTTAACTTTCATTCCTGATGACACATCTGGACCCATAGGATTTACTGGGTAAAACACTGTGGGTAGAATTATAGTCATCTATGGAGACAGAAATAAAATAACACAAGAGCATATCTTAACATTTCAGATATAAATCTTTTTCATGGGCTTAAATATCATAATTGGACACAAACAGAACAGCTTTGCTTTATATAGAAACATCCCCCTGTATATAAAACTATCATAAGCATACGTAGAAGCACACCTTACATATGTGTATGTAGGTGTGTAGGTGGGGATGTCATCGCTATGGGCTGAAAGATCATCCCTGTGGGTAGAAACCTCATCATCCAGGCTTCTACCGTCATCATCATCAGCAGTAATGTCATTACTACAACTGCAGCTCAGCCTACACAGGAGACGTCCACACCACCGGACCGTAATCTCCTTCTATGTAATTGTATGTTGTCAGCTTTCCACCTACTCATCGACTTTGCACAATTAACATGACGGATTAGACCCTGTGCATTTGAAGATAGAATGAGAACAGTGTGATCAGATTGTTGATTATCGGGATAACTTATCCAGATACAACTGACATTTTTATAGCAAATGTAAACAAGGGCTTTCCATCCAAACACTCTAATCCATATCTAATATGCTAGAACCATTTACATTAAAAAGAGAGCTAGACTAGTGTTCAATGCTTTACCTTCTACATTCTGTACTCAAATACCACCAGATCCACGACAGCCTCATATTTCACATATTTTATAGAAGTCCTCAAGACCACGGTATGGACACATTTGCACAAACAAATAGCACCACAATTAGCTTGACTTGCACACATGCCAACCTACCCCAACTCAAATGGTGCTATGGGCTTACCTTCGACTGGACATCAGCATTGTGGTCGTTCTGGAGGAGCAGGGCGGCTGACTTGGTGTCGTCCTTGCGCGCAGCAATGTGCAAGGCAGGCAGGCGGACCTTGCCTTTAGTGTCGTTCTCCAGTAGGACAGAAACCACCTGGTTGTGGCCCTGTTGGAGGGCGATGGCCAGAGGGGTGAAGCCATCCTGGGTGAAAGAAGACAAGTTCAGTTTAGCTACATCTCATTTAGTAAGGACTCTAAAATGAATATGAACGATTGATATGTCCCCAGCATTGATTCCATCAGACAATCACAGCCATGTGATTGCTCTCACTTCATCTTTTTGACAGAAAATTCAGTTTTACCATTTGCTTTTACCCTGAAGCCTTTCCTATCACTGCTAAGCGTCCATCAATAAAACTCAACACTTCCTCCATGTACTGCAAACTGGAAGCCTACTGGGACAAGGAGGGACTGTACTGGTGGAACCATGGTTCATTCTGAACCATGAAGACTCACTCATGTCAATGTTCCACTTTGGTCAGGACTGAATGGATCGCCATGACATTTTGTATGGACATTTGTAGTCCCCAGAGGATGGATCCTAATGACTTTGGTGATCTCCTGATGGTGGTGGTGATTCGGCCGACCACTCATGACATTTTGTCATTCGTCATCATGATTCCCAGAGGACGTGTGCTAATGACTTGGTGGTCCCATAACGTTTCTACTGATGTTTCCATTTTTCAGGGTGGAATGTCTCAACATCTCCAGGATGGATGCCTCAAAATTTTAAACTTAGATTTTAAACCAAATATCTGTGAAATAATGGCATTTGCATCATCCTGGTATCTGCTTTGTGTTCAGTCCTAATGCATTCATTATTTGCCGGTGTTGCAGTGTACTGAATGTGTGAAGTCAGAGTCTGATGTTGGCATCGTACACACACTCCTCTTACCTCAGTCGCAGTGCTCTGGTTGCCTCCATTCTCAAGCAGGTATCGCACCACATCCATGTGATTCTCCTGGGCAGCCATGTACAGAGGAGTGAATCCATTCTACAGCACACAAGCAAATACAAGAGGGTACCAGTAAACTACAGGTCATCAACATACACAGTATCTACTCAACCAGACGCAGCCAAAAATACAATCACTGCTCTCTAGCATGATATGAATGATGAGTGATACAGGAGATGATATTGCCATTGCCTCTCAAGAGGGTAGCAGAATGAGAGGACTTCAGCAGCAGAGAACAGAGGCTCACCTGAGACTGTGAGTTGATGTCAGCTCCTCGTTTGACCAGGATCTTTACTACGTCCACCTGACCAGCTAGGGAGGATATGTGAAGTGCTGTGTTTCCTTTCTGGATTAATAGAAAATATAAAAGGACAATGAGAAGAAACACTTCCATACATATCCACCAGGTGTGTCTCCTCCTCCCCTTCCAAAAAGGTGGATTTCACTAAGGTGTTGCTCCCCGCTTCATTACAGTCAAGATGTCAGCAAAGAACAAAGAAAAAAAGTGTGATCTTTTTAGTGCAGCTCAACATATTGGGTATGGGATTATGCTGCAGATGCTCAGGTTCAAAATGAGACCAAACTTTTCTATGGAAATCTTTGATTTAGACAAAATGGGGCCTGCAACAGATGTTCTTAGCCTATCCAATTACCTGAAATGCCTTTTGCTACTGAAGCAATTGTTGGTCACTTAAGAACAGCCAATGGTGATATAAAACAGTTCATAAAATAGTTTTGCAAAAAATCACGAGAGCTCCTTGAGCATACACTCATAAATAAGCACAAAATGTATCAGGCTGATAGGTCCAGTAGTATAAGAGAACAGCCTTGGACAAACAGATCCACACTCACACACCACGCCTGCAGAGACAATGTACTAGTCGAATGTGTTATGATGTTCAGCATTAAAGAAGTCAATACATGACTGCAGGGCAGCTGAACGTTGAGAATGGAAATAACACAGATAGGTGACAAAGTAAGAACATAAAAAACAACAGTAGTACATTACATTACATTACATTACAGTCATTTAGCAGACGCTTTTATCCAAAGCGACTTACAATAAGTGCATTCAACATTGGTAATCAAAAGAACTACTAGTCACCAAAAGTCATAAGTACATTTCCTTTTCCAAACAAGCATCTAAGAGCATGAAGCAGAGCATAACTCAGAGCCAAAGTACAGTGCAGAAACAAGAAAAACAGTTAGTGCTATAAGTAATACAAATACAATAAGTGCAACAAGCTAGTATGAAAGCAATAAGCGCTAAGTGGAAGGCTCAGGGTAGCACTTCCTGAAGAGGTGGGTTTTCAGCCTGCGCCGAAAGATGGGCAGCGACTCCGCTGTCCTGACGTCAGTGGGAAGTTCATTCCACCACTGTGGGGCCAGGACAGAAAACAGCCGTGACCGGGTCAATCGGCCGCCAGGACCTCTGAGCGACGGGGCAACCGATCGCCCCGAGGCAGCAGAGCGAAGTGGTCGGGCGGGGGTGTAAGGCTTGACCATGGCCTGGAGATAGCACCTTAGTAAGGTGTTTCGTCACAAGCCTCCAGAGCCCCTTCAGGACCCTTAGCATAGATTCTGCTCTCTACGACTCTATCAGCCTTGCAACTCAACTACATCACCAAAGTTCTAGCAGCACCTATTTTGCAAGGACATGTGGATAAATCCTGCTTTTGAGGAACTGAAGTCCGCTCAGTTTGAATCTGAGGTGACCTACCTTTGTGGCCGAATCCACTGCGGCACCTCGCTCCAAAAGCTCCTGGACCAGATCAACATGGCCCTCCTTGGCTGCAAGGTGCAGTGCATTGAGACCGTTCTGGAAAGAGACGAGGGAGGAAAGGTCAGGCCCAAATTCCAACAACCCAACACCAGCAAAGACTAAAGGCAGGTCCAAATGGAAAGAGAAGGGATTACCTCCTCCAACAGATCCATAACTAACTGAGACTGCCTCTTTCTCTCAGTTTCTTCATTTTGAATATGTGGCTGTCCCTCACTCGTACAGGGACGGACTGAAATATCAACGCCTTGGCAATCAAAGTTGGGTCAGATGTTGTTCCATGTTATGCTTGCGTGGAGCAGAGCCAGTCCATGGAATGAAGATATAAATAGGTGTGTGTGAGTGTGTGTGTGTGTGTGTGTGTGTGTGTGTGTGTGTGTGTGTGTGTGTTTGTTTGGTGGTCTTATTTTCCATAATACCTTGTTGATCCCTTCATTTCAAAAAAGCTTTATAGAAGCTGGAAGATCTGATCTATTTCAAATTACAGATAATACTGACAATTAATTTCCCTTAACTCGACACATACATTATTAATATCTGTATAAGTATCGGTGTCATGTGCTGCTCGGTTGGCAGGGAAGAGGTGGAATGGGTTTGCTAGGCTAAGAAAGAACAAGGTGAAACAAAGAAGCCTGATAACTAAGAGATCGCCACCCAAATGTTTGAGCTTTAATAGTTTTGTAATAACCCGACTGAAGAGCATAAGAATCGTGCTGAATGGCTTGTTCCCTATAGCTTGCCCTTCTCCTCTTCTAAGACCCAGCACTGATTCAATAACCCTTTCAGCAACACTAGCATTAGGGTGCTGCATGAAAACGTCGATAAGTCATTTCCTCTGACTGACCCTCATCACACAGGCCCCTGAGGCCGATGGTCCCACCGGACTCCTGGGGTCCCAACAAAGGCTCCCTGTGGGGTACCAAGAGAGTTTTGGCTCACCCTAGAATCATCTCACTATGCTTCAGTTTTCGTTGCCCAGATGTAACCCACAGCTGGCTGTAGGCATCAGCTCAGTAACAGAGCAGACATGTATTTCAGCCAGCATTTAGCCAATGTGTTGGTACAACTGCTGTGTCTAAAATGCTAGTTCAACGTACAGAAAAGTGACCTCTTTATTGTGTCCAGTGATGGTACTCTGTGGTTTGGGCTTGATATTTGTAATGGAAATGTTCAGAAGCGCTGCAACATGACTGTGTTCTGTGGCCTTGTTAGTTTTAAATATGATTTTGCAGCCATGTTTCCCAAAGAATTATATTGAAATGTTGTAGATTATGCACCTCAATGCCAACGCTCAGTGCAATCCTAGGAAGTAGTGTTCCCTTTATGTATTCAAGTGTAAACCAAGGGTGTGAAGATCCAGGTGACGAATGGACAAGCAGTGGGCCTGACATAACACTGGTTCAGTCTTCTTGTTGGCCTTGGAACTTGGTAACCATGTCCGGTTGTCCAATCAGAGCTTTGCCTCTAAATGGGGACGTCATCCTCAGAAAGCATCAAAGTAACTCAATAAAAAAAAGCACATAAAGAAAATATAGGAAAACTGTAGGACACCATAACGTCCAATCCTGTTCAGTTCTTCATTCCAGAACAATCATTCAGCAGTGTGTTTGAAGTAGCACCTCACTGTTCTACTGCTTCAGCTGTGACTACTGCAGAGATGAAGCTCCTGTGTCTTTTGTCCCAAAGGACAACAACAGTCAGAGTGAATGAAACAAGTCCTTCCCATCTGGTCAGGGAAGGACTTTTAATCACCCGTATAGAGAATATCTATACGCCATGTCTAATGTACTTCATGTCTATAACTAAATGTCTAATTCATGGATCTGTATGCAAAGTCATGACATGTTTTCTGTTTTTCTTTCTTTAATATGGAACATAGGCAGCTGCCATTTATAAATGAACAACCTCCAACTGTGCCAGAACTCTCTGGGGCCCGGTTCATTGCTGTACACCACCCCCCCCATTCACCTCCAGGAAGCCACTAACCCTTTATCATCCTCCATGCCCTGTAAGCCCACTCTTCCACCCATACATTCTGTCACCTCATTCTGTCAGCCCACATGAACACAATCACTTAGGAGATGTTTCCCAATTATCTGTTTGATCTATTACACAAGCATGTTTAAAGCAATGCAAATGTGATGTGGTGAAAATCTCATTTAGCGGTGCTGGAGTTGTCTCAGGGGAGGGCGGTGCTTCTAATCAGTAAATAGCAGCTCATCAGTGCAGTAAGTTATTGAGCTGTAACACTGAAACACTGATGCCCATTAGCCACTCAGAGGATGGTTACAGGGAAATGGAAAAGATGATCAACAATCTACTCTATTATGTTTAAACAACATGATATCAAAAATCATTCTCAGCTTTTTCACAATGTTAGGTGGTGTTTACTCTGTCCTGCATAACTGATAGGAGGAATAATATTACTGCATCTCAGTTCAACCATGGACATGAGGTAATAGGATTCCTCTTGGCTAGCTGGCTAAGCCATTGAACCAACACGACATCTGATGTATTATCAGCTTGAATGAAACTGTTATAGGTAACATGGTAGCTTCAGCAAACAGTTGGCTATTTGCACAACCAGCAGAAGAGTTGTGTTCATGTTCATATGTTAGCTGCTCTAGGTTCACTACGCAGTTGTTACTGCTTGGTGTTTGGTGCTGAGCAGGTGCAGTGGGTACAGCTGTTAAAACCACAATGAGTGGGCCAGAAAACCAAAAGAATGAGCTCGAAGAGGCTGAACACTCTGTGGAGCTGTGGGAAGCTGCAGAGTCAGTTGGTTTGTTGAGGGGCGTCCTCCACATTACAATTAATAATCTGATTGTTTTTAGGAAATATATTTTGGTGTGAAAGTTCCTTCTTGATCGTGCTAATAAAACAAAACAAGCTCATATCCAAGTCCATTTGCCACTTTCTCCAAAGCTTTCCCACAAATCTCATGGCCAGTGAATTGTTTTGTCGGTTATCATCGGTACCTATGTGATGACGAGTGGTCCTATTCTGATATAGTCTGCAAGATTAGCTACATTTGTATCTTAATGTACCCTCAATAACACCGGTAATGATCATTGATCATTGAAGTCCATTCTGAAATCCGCTATATGGTAGAAATTTGAAAAATATTACTGCACTGTAGAATGACTCATGGGAGAGCTCCGACATTGAGTAGAGCGGTCACCTTTCATTCTTACTGCATTCCTAATGTACAGGGTTTCAGTACAACAGGCCGTTCATTTAAACCGTTGTTCTTTCCTCTGAGTGGAAGTTTACATTTCAAACTTCAGACTTTGGTCAAAGTAGGTCTATTGTGGTCAAGAGATGACGTTTCATCTGTTGGTGAAGATCAAAAGCTTGTGAATGAAATAGTTAAATTCATTTTTTGTTACAATTTTGAGCAACGAAAAGTTGTAACTTTCAGTCTGTTGAGACTCATCTGCCTCTAGAAGGTTTAATAAATGTATAGATATTGTGGCAAAAGCACAGTGTGACACAAGGAATCTCCCATGTGTGTGCTCTGGTGTTTAGATGAAAGTATCAGTACCATTATATATGTGGATATGTACATATATGTACATATATGTACATATATATATATATATATATATATATATATATATATATATATATATATATATATATATGTGGAAAGGAAACAAACAAATCCAATGCTAAATATTACATTTGTTAAATATAAAAAGGCATTAAAAACAACTCTCTCAATTACTAACTAGATGGTGTCTATTTCCTGTTGACATCATACTTTGATAAGTGACATTTACTGTGAAAGAGCTCAAAACCATGTTGACGGTGCCAACATCGGTTGATAAAAACAAATGTCTTCACATAGCACAGAGCCACCAGCTAATCTTACATGTTCACTCCGGGTGAGTGTTGTTTACCGGGCCGGTCATCGGGGCTGTTGCCAGGAGAGGACTGTTTACCTCCTGTCAGGTTTCATTGCCCCCCTCGTCTGTGGTTGGAATGCTAATGGGTTTAGAGGAAACTAGATAATGACAGGCCTAAATAAAGAAACTCTCCCAGATCAAACACAGTCCTCTCCACTACTCAAATGTACAACCATTTCTGTCTGACAATAATGCAAAGACTAGTGGTGGACAGCATGAGCACATTAGCTCTTTGAATAATTCATTCAGTGGATTGTATGATAAGCACCATTGGACTCACTTAACAGGCTAAAATGGATCAAATGACGATGTAATGTTAAAGGTATCGCTTCTAATGACAAACCCAGGAATTATTATTAACTCTGCAGTTCCCCTCAGCTCTTGCTCAGAGCCTTTCAGCCTTTTGAGCTCATTGTTTTGGCGTATCAGCCTGCAAACACTCTTCTCTGGTTTCCAGCAGCTGTTTTCACTTCTAAAGCTCTGATAAACCCACTGTTCACCACCCAATGAGCAAAAAACAGCAAATACACGCTTAAAGACTAGCTGGTGGAACATGTAGCAGCTAAAAAGACATTGTGTTCTCAAGAGTTGGTGGAGACCAAACCTGAGCTAAAACGACAGTGGACATTCATTTGGTACATAAACACAACTCCAAATGAGTTATAATGTTGCTCTGTGTCTGCTGAATGTGCACAGGCAACATGTTGGCCATAACAACTGCACAGGTAATAAGTGGCCTACAGTCACTCACTACAGCTGTAAGGAAAAAACAACCGCCTCAACCAAACTGTGAAGGAACAAGTTTTAATTTCAGTATTTGAGGTTAGCAGCTTAAGCTGTTTCCCTGTACTTGGTGTCTGAAAAGTATAACAATGCTGTTGTTCATCCACATTATTCCAACAGTCTATAACAATCCATATAGGTAGCTCAGTAAATAATCCCTCTGAAGAAGCATTCATGTGAGGACTCCTAAATGAAATGCAGTCACAATGAATACTAATATTTACCCCTGTGTTTGTCCTGCTGTACGTCAGGTCATGTGATCTGTCTCCTACCTGATTGCAGGTGCTGATGTCCACGCCCCCTTTCAGATATTCCAGAACCTTGTCGATGTTCCCTGCTCTCGCCGCTCGCAGGAAACTGGTGTTGCTGTCCGACTGGAAGAGACACAGGAGAAACACATTTTCATAAAATCATCTACATAATGTCCAAAGCACTGTCAACGATGTATAGTTATCACATAATTCTGCCTGTTAAGCTTAATGAGTCAAGTTCTTTCTCAAGTAAAAAACCCAACTCACAATCTAACTCTAACTCCGTCTACAAAGTTTGGTCAAGACTCTGTTTCAGTTACGTTGGTGCAGACGGGGCGTGGAGTTCACTACAGCTGAGTATCAGAGAGAGAGCACTGAATCAGAGTTTGTCTCTGAGACAACATTTTGTTTGCAAGCATTGGTCAGTTGGAAAATGTTTGTACCGCTTGACTGCTTGTTAATCCTCATGTTATGATCTTTTTACTGATTGTAATATTGATGTCTTACTTTGTCTGTTTTCAAAAGTGTATTGTTTTCAATTATTTGTTTGACTTTATCAACCTGCACATCATCAAGCATTGGTGGCCTGTGCCCAGGGACTACAGGGGGAAGCAGCTTTAAGCTAGGTGCAATACATATATTGAACTCCACTGTTAAAACAGATCTATTTATGCTCACCATTCAAGGATTACCACTGATACCAACATGATGTTGACCATAGCATGTTCCAATGTACTGGAGTGTTTCAAATTGTCTTCATTTCACAGATTCTCTTGTAAATTTCAGGTCAAACTAGTATGACATGCTCTATGGTGTCCCACAAGGATCCATTCTTGGACCTCATCTGTTTAATCTCTTTGCTTCCACTTGACACCATCATCTGCAAACATAGTATCAGTAGCTATGCAGATGATATGTTGCTCTCTCTCACTGCAGTTTCATTGCTCTATTTTACCTCACATTGTTCTCTGTGTTTTAAAGTATACAACTACACAAACTCATGCAAGTGTGCGAGCTGTCTGCGGTAGTGCAGGTGACACGTGGCATTACACAGTCCTGTCCCACTGTGCCACTGATCTACAGGTGGCAGTAGCATGTAGAAATGCAGCAATGTGTGCAGTGAAGAAGACGTTAACCACCAAAGTAAACAATGCTGGATTTCAGATACTTCAAAAATCCAGAAGGAAATGCATTCAACACATCTGTTACAGCTGATATGCACAATGGGTTGAATTTCAACATAACTTTTGTTCATTCACAATAGAACACCACAGCACCACTTTAACTGCATTTTGTTGTACTGGTAGTTACTGTGAGACAGGAAAAGGAAGTTCTATCTAATCCAATGTATGGAACTCATCACTCCATAAAGTAGTTTTAGTTGCTTTTGTATGACATTGTGCTCTAAAAATAAACTAGAACATAATTATATATGCATGCACACTTATGAAACTAACATGCTTTCATTTTCTGTAAAGAACTAACGTCTAAATTGGCGATGAGCAGAATCCCACAATACATCGTTATCATCAATTAATGTGCATCCATAATTAGACACATACGGTTTCCTTAGTGGACAATGATGTTGATGTTCGAGGTTTGGGAAGGACGCATCGCGTGTTTGTTTTTAGATGCTGAGTGAACGTTGGCAACAGACCAGGACTGTAAGGAGACAGAATGATTCAGCATTTTCTTCTGGGTGCCTTCACTAAAGCTAAATTCTGGCTCACATACAGCTTGTTCAAAGCTCCCAGCTCTCTGTTCCCCCTGTGGAAAAACACTGTGTGATGCTTAATTTTGCTGCATTCAAACTACGCTAGTCTTTCCAGGAGGAGGTCAGAGGTCAGTTTCATAAATACTGGAGGTATGGTGACTCGCTGTCCTGCTGATGGACGGCTCAGGGGACGTCCTGTTTGTTTCTTTTGCTAAGGATCGGTCTCTCGTTGGCTGTAAAGGTCACAGTTTGTCAGAGTTGACAGTTTTTAGAATCAGAGTTTCATTTGTCCTTTCCTTCATCACAGTCTGTCACTCAGTCACCCTGTGCACAGCTTCACATGTAGAACGCAGAGATCAGAGGAAACAGTGCAGCCCTGATGATGCATGAAATGAGCAGTGACACCGCAGCACTGACGTCTACTTCAAACCATCACAAACAGTCCTGGTCGTACGGTTCCGACTGACCTGCAGTCAGCTGCTGTCTGGCTGCTGCAGAGAGCTGCATTGCATCACTCAGACTCACGACTGCTGGAGCTTTCTGCAACATCACCTTAACTTAAAGGGCCACACTAATGCTTCTCCATGTTTCAGTCCACAGCTACACATAACACCAATAACATTACAGACAGCTTCAGTGGAAATGTCTACAGTCAACTTGCAGAGACTTGAAGCCAGTTCGGGGGGGGGGGGGGGGTCACCCTAGAGGTCTATGTATCACTTAGTCATCACATCGTCTCCACTGGAAGGACACCCTATAGAGCAGGGCTATTCAATTAACATCAAAGGTCTGGAACATTACAACGATATCTAACTTGTGCTATATATATTCAAGAGGTCTAGTAGTAACAACGTCTCTGTAGTCAACAACTGTCAAATCAAATAAAGAAAGTACACATCAATTATATTTGAACAATTATTATTCTCAGTTTTCACATTTAAGTGGATGGATTATAAACAATACATAGAAATACATAAACTAATGTTCTTCTCATTTCAAGTAAAATAAAGCTGATTAAAGAATAACTGACAGAACAGAACGATTTTGAAAAATGTGCATCTTAAAATAAAGTACTTCATTGAATCGCTCTGCAGCTTTAAATTCAGTTGATTCAGGTGTGAAGTGATGTCAATCAAAACTCATCTGCTAACAAGAGAAGTGTGTGAGCATGATCTTTATGTGTGGTTATTAAACCTCTTGCTTCAGCTCTATGCTCTCTGTTAACATCATTGCACAGTGAATGAATGTTTCAGGGCTCTGATCATTTTGGGCTCTTAGCTTTATTTTCTGTGTCTTCATTTTGTCAAATTTGTGAGCGGATATGTTTGCTCAAAATAAGACACACTGGTTTAAACTGTCTGTGGGAAGAATGAACCTATAAGAGTCTGTTCATTGTTGGTTAAAGGTTCTGGTCTCTGGTCTCTCTGGTCTCTGTGGTCTCTGTGGTCTCTCTGGTCTCTGTGGTCTCTGGTCTCTCTGGTCTCTGTGGTCTCTGTGGTCTCTCTGGTCTCTGTGGTCTCTCTGGTCTCTTGTCTCTCTGGTCTCTCTGGTCTCTCTGGTCTCTGTGGTCTCTCTGGTCTCTTGTCTCTCTGGTCTCTCTGGTCTTTGTGGTCTCTGTGGTCTCTCTGGTCTCTCTGGTCTCTGTGGTCTCTCTGGTCTCTCTGGTCTCTCTCTGGTCTCTCTGGTCTCTGTGGTCTCTGTGGTCTCTCTGGTCTCTCTGGTCTCTCTGGTCTCTGTGGTCTCTCTGGTCTCTCTCTGGTCTCTGGTCTCTCTGAACACTCTTCTCTTTTTGGAGAACGTCATGTGAAATGACTCGCGTAATAATTCTCCTCGTTCTCTTTCCTCGTCTCCCTGTGTGTCTACGTCTCACTCGAGTCAGGAAACTTGTCAGAATACTCATATCTGATTGGCTGAGCTGCATCACGTGATGTGATTTACGCCGCTGAACAAGTGCCGTAAAGGCTGGAAAAGCTGCGCCGGTTAAAATAAAAGCGCTCCGTCCAAATTGAATGATTGTCAATTATCTATCGGTTTTAGGTCCTGGGTCCGGATCCGGACCGCGGTCCACTTATTAGTGACCCCTGCTATAGAGCATCAGCATAGGCATCCAAGAGGGCACATTTGTTAGCCTGGAAATACGTATTCATGCAGCCTCATACGTGTTCTTACAGGGTTCCTATTGTTTTCTAGCAGCAATGCACAAAGCAGCCTTTTTCACAATCAAGCCTTCTGATAATATCCTCACATTCCCTCAAGAGCTGCAGAGTCACATTATGCAGGACCTCGCCCTGATCATCGTTCTCCAACTGGCGGGTTGCTATAGTGACACCGAGACCAACAGGACTCTCAGACCAGTGGGGCTTTTGCATGGATGATACTGAACATTGGAGAGAAAGGGAGGATTGTGGCAGTCAGCTTCCTACAGAAACTGTTTCATAACTCCTGGTTATAAGGAGCTTAGTCAGTTTGTCACTGTGTTTGATGGTACATGTTGTGAATGTGCTGTGCACATCAGAAGGAAAAGAAACACTTTAAGAGGCCTACAGCTACATGGAGGTCATGTTTGGGGTCAGGGACAGAAAAGTCAATAAAAGGAACCTTAGTCAGGCATGAAGGTTTCACCACAGCTGGTACATTTAGAATGGAGTTAGGTACTTGAATACACAGAAAACATAACCAAACTGAATAATGTGTATCTTTTAGTATGATGTGTCCTTTCTATGACAACATGTTCCTGACCATTACGAAGCATGACGAAGCCCACATTACACATCACATCATTTAACAAAGTCACCGTCTTTATCTGAGGAGGAGCTTCATCAATAATAAAACACAATCTGCCCACCCCACACATGATGTGAGAGACCAATGAGAGGCTGGGAGCATCATCGCCCCTCCCAGTTTCCACGGCGACAAGCACTGCCCTCTCTGGAGGTAACCATGACAGCAAGGCACTGTCTGTCAGCAGAGCTAGCAAAATAAGCACAGCGTACATGAAGGACACTGCTTCCTTTAGAACTGTCCATCAACACATGTGAGACATTCTGGATCGTCAGGTGCAAGTGTGCATGTTAGAGTGATCCAGAGGGGACAAATACAGAGGAACACACACACACACACACACACACACACACACACACACACACACACACACACACACACACACACACACACACACTACTCTGGTGTTAACACATCAATTATGTTGAGTGATAGTAGCTCCCATGATAACACTTCAAGTTCCTCACTTGTGGAGGCCTATCACGTAACATTTTGCATGCTACGGTTTTAGCATGGCTCCAACTAACACCTATGTTGTTGACCCAGATAGTTGATGTCATCACTGGCATGCCTGAGATATCACTGTCATAGCAGACATGTTCCACCTGCTTCAGGACAGACACTGTGGTCCCTGTGCCTAAATAGTTTGCAGTGTCCGGTCTAAATGACTACCGCCCCGTAGCACTCCCCCTCCCCCCCCCTGATCAAGTGATGTGAGAAACTCGTTCTCCAGCACAACAAAAAAGTACATCAATGGTACCATCTACCGAGCATCAGATATTAATATTAAAAGACAACACCCAGAAAGATACAGACGTACAGAGAAGCTGCTTCCCTCAGGCTGAGGCTCATCCTCCCTGCTCCACCAGAACAAACAGTTCTGTTACCATTAACCTTGAACCTTTATTACCAATACCATACATTGATCCATCCAGCTCAAACATCTCTATCCTTATTTAAGAGGACATCTGAAGACCATGCTCACACATTAACTGTGACTGTGTCCTTGTGTATTTGATTGCAGCAGGACATTCTATTCCTAGCTGTCTGCACAGAATAACAGCATCTCTGTTTACTAGCAACTGCACCTCTCCCGCTGGTGCTGGCTCTGTTTGTGTGTGTTTCCGATTTTAAAAGCTCCTTTGGGTTGCCTTGCACACATTAGTCCATGAACACACCCAGTGTTTATGAGATGACAACAGCACGTCACTCACTGCAACTAATAACAATCATTACAGCCACAAAACCCCACATTTAGCAGAATAAAAAGCTTTCTTTTATACTAGGAGGTGTGAGGTTTTCACCCCAACAATATAATCAAATACTACAGCCCATTCATGCAGAGTATAAATAACCTGCTCTAATTAATTATCCTCAAGCTGACATAACTGGAACTACAGTAGGTCCTGATATACACACCGCATTCATCTTGCCTGTTTCCATTCCCTTCATTACCATCAGGATCAGCAGCAGCACAGAGCTTTGGAAGTGGCCCAGGTAATCAGAACAAAGTGCCTCAGAGCAGGACCGGCCCGGTCATTTGCTTCAGATACATTCAGATGAGGTGATGATGATGATTCATAAGGCTGAGGGAGCCACGCAGTGCTTCTTCAGTATACAACTGCACCAACAGAGTTATATTATATCAGAGGATGTAAACCTTCTATGCAAACGCTGGACATTCAGTAAGAACCATGATGTCAGGAACCTTCTCCTTCATTGAATATTATGTCTCTTTTTAAATTATTCGGACATAGAACAGATATTAAACATCATGATCACCATGATCTGAATACTAATATTTATTTAGTGTGAAGTATATTCAATAGGGAAGTATTACGTGATTGGGGTGAAAATGGAGATTATAACTTCACATTATGTCATAAGTCGTTTTCTGTTGATCAGAATCATCTAAACTGAGTGTTTGCTGTTACAGAACATTTAGTTTGGGGCATAGATTCAACAACATTTGTCAACAGGTTTAATGATGAAAAATAATGCAACATATTGGATGAATAAATTAATTCTCTTCTCCAATGCATGCTTGAGGATTACCTTTGTAATATTAGTCCTGCAGCATTATGTTTATTCATTTCCCACTAAACATGTGCATATTTGCTACAACATGACTTTGGAGATGCACACGACTGGTTGGTCAGTGTGAATGGTCATGGGTCAAAACGTAGAGCTCTCCAGAATAGACCATGTCTAAAAGCCCATAATGTGACTGAGGCCTCACTGCTTCTCCTTGTCCTCTCTTCTCTCGTTTATGCTTTGAGATAATAGAAGCTCAGCTGGCTCCTGAGCAGCAGGTCAGGCTGTCAGGTCAAAGGCTCCTGCCACACGGGCCAATTACAGCCGTCTGGACCCTCCTGTGCCTGTCGCTGGGCTACATCAGGCAAAATATACATTTTGGGTAGTTTTCTCAACCCGTTCTCTTTCCAACTCGTCACACACTGAAGCTTGGTCAGGACCCTCGGACCCATCACCTCCTGGTTAGCCCAGAGCATCAAACTGTAACTCTGCACTACGGTCCCAATAAACATGTGGTTAACGAACACGCATCAACACTTTTAGGCAATAAAACTACTTTGTTAGATTTAAGAAAAACATCATAATTGGGCTTGAAATAAGTACGTAAACTAAGTCATATGTAAACAACGTAACACGACACAAACATCACTAACGTAACTTCAACATAGCGTTGGTCACGACACCGGTGCCCTGCTTTATTTGAACCATCCGAGTGAGAACCCACCTGCCCTGAGAGGCGTTTGTCTCTCATCACACTACATTACCTCACTCCCTGAGCGTTTTCTCTGAGCTTTACACTGTAGTTACTTGAAAGCCTGGTGCATCTCATACAGATGCCAAAGGGTTCCTTCAGGGTTCCTTCAGGGTTCCTTCAGGGTTCCTCAAGGGTTCCTTAAGGGTTCCTCGGTATCAGATGTTGAGGGGCGTGACGAATGCTGGCCTACTACAAGTTGGTGGCATGAGATATGAGAACATTTTGACAGTAAATGTTAAGGGTCAGCAAAAGAAGAAGATGTTTTTACCATACGAGCAAAAGACCTAAGCCCTTGAGTTTAAGTATATTGTATGTATATTGCAGATCATATTTGTATTTGACCTATATTAAAGGACTGAGCATCGTAAAATGCTCATAGCTGCTGATCATTTTAGAATGCGTACCAAGTGTTTGCATTGATTTCTGATCTTAGGAGGAGTTTGGCTAGAAACAGGTCATTTAACACACACTCTTTCCATGAGTATATGAACACATCCAGAAGACATTAGCCGTCATCTGGAGTCATGTCTGGGTCCAACATTCACTCTCCTGATAGTTCTGGTTTGGTGAAGGATATCTGTCCCTTTAGCTGCTAAATGTGTTGAAATAAACTCAACTACAAAATCCGCACTACACTCTGATATTAAGCAGATCTGAATTTTCAGCAGCTTTCAAAGTTGCAGTTTGAATCACAGCCGACGTCACACGTAGTGTATCATCTCCTGTTAATGTGAAATGTATGATGATATAAAACTGTGTAAAAACAGAGGTTGGATGACTTTAACATGCAAAGCCACCAGTTTGACATTTGAATATGTATGAAGCCCACAAGCAATTCCAGGTATTTGTCCTGTTCATCACTGCTGATGCCCTTCAATGCACTGAAAGGTGTTTGGAACCCACACTTTGAACTCATACATGAGCTGACCGGGCTTTGTGTTCAACAAGGACCGCCCCTATGATTAAAAGACTTTCTTAGACACTTATTAGAGTTCTGCCAAATAGTTTGAGATACAGCTTTGCAACTCTGGGATATCGGAAAGAAAGTTCCAGCTTCTTAAAGTCAGGAGAAAACTGCCACAAAAAATCCCTAAAAGCTCTTTTAGAAGCAAAGGGAATGTTGTTCTCACAGACTAGATCAGCAGTACTTGTTGTCTAATATTCCCAGCAGCAGCAGCGACATGCTGCTAAAGTCATTACATTACTTTTCAAATTAGCCACAGAGTCCACACGCTGCTGTGCAGGATAACTTCAGGAGCAAAAATGTCACACTGGCCTTTAAAGGGTGAGGAGAGCAATAACAACTCATCCCACCCCACGCACACAAACGCACACAAGCTCCTCAAACACCTCACACCTGATCATGCATCTCCTCCTGCTAACACCTTTTGCAAGACACCAGTTTAGAAGTCAGAACAATAAGTCCAAAAGCAGTTTACACATGCTTTCAATGAAAACAGAAAAATGTATCAGCTGCATGCAAGTTGAGCATCTCGTCAGTGACAGACGCAAACAACTGTCCTGTCATCAAGACTGTGCCCAAAATAAAAATTACCTGCAGCTTTAAAAGCGAGAACTGACACTTACTTCTAGGTTTCTGCTTTAAACAAGTCAATCAAAACGTTCTTGTCTGTAAAGTCTCCTAAAAGAGCACTTCAGGACCTGCCAGTGTGGGCTCTTACCAGCGTCAGTGGAGGCTGCTCAGGAAAGTGCTCCACACAGTAGCAGTCTGGCAAAGCATTCTGGTCCAGGTAAGACTGGCTCCCGGCAGTCCTCAGGCCCTTGTCCGAGCCACACACCTTACAAATGGCCGCGTTGCCCATGCTGCAAGGTTTACAAGTCTATCCCATCCGAAGGTAAAGGAATCCAAGGGAGTGCATTTAATCACTCTGATAATCCACTTCGCACTCCCCTCCCCCTAAAAACCTACAGGCTACCGTCCAGGGGGGGGCGACCCCCTCAGCCCCTGCCGAATCTCACTTCCCTTCGGCCTCAGCGGCGCTCCTGTCCCTAACGCACCGCCGCCTCCAGCAGAGTGCTACCCTTACTCATTGCTAATTCTTACTCTCTGACCAACACCCCCCTAACCCGGCTATTTTTACTCCCACCAGTGGAGCTATGCAAGTAGAGAGAAAGAGAGCAGAGAGAGGGTGGTCGGCATGCCAACACAGGAGGGGGCATCGCAGACACACTGAGCACAGACTGACATGTGGCCTATATGTGAAAATGATCTGTGACGATATGCAGTCTTTGTCAAATCAAGCACTTTATTGCTGCTGCTGCTGATTGCCATGTACGTGTGAGGCTCCTTTAAGTGAACATACATACGACCGGTGTAACCTGCCTCCATGCAACCTTTTCCTAAATGCCGTCACCCAGACTGAAAACCAAGCCATGCTTTTAACTGCATGCTTGCTGAACACCTGCTACAGTGCATCTTTATCTCTAAGAGGAACTGTAAGGAAAGAGTAGGAATATGTTTGTATACGGAAACATGGAACACTTGTCACTATCGGGCATTAAAGTCGTGGAGGGAACAGATGGCAACAGACTGATTAAGTCTACAAATACAATATGAGTTGACCACCTGGGGGTCATCACAAGAGTTGACCCCACTGGTGACTGGTGCACAACACTAGCAGCTTTCCTTCAGCATTATGTTCTCTTCACTTCCTGTCCGGGACGGTTTAATGGAAGCAGGCAGGGTGATTTGCTAATGCAGATGTGTGTCAGACTGTGGCCCAGAGCAGAGCTGTATTGATTCACTTGGACTGAATGCAAATTACATTCACACAGACCTTTTCACGGCATTGATTGGTTCACGGCATTAACGGTATGCTGTTTAACAGGAGCCTCAGACATCAGGGCCCCGCTGCCTCTACATGTCAGTGAAGGTCTCGTCCATGGTCAGATGCATGTGTGTGTGTGTGTGTGTGTGTGTGTCCTCGTCTATGACATCAGGGAGGTAAATGTCCCCATTCTCTTTGCAGTCGTCGAGGTCATGACTAGCACAATACTCTTACTGTTGAAAATATCACCCAAACAATTCTCATTCACTGAATATGTTGGCCTGAGGAGAAAGACCTCTCATTGTTGAGAACCACAGAAACCACACCAGAAGGCAGCTTTGGAGTTTCCTATGAATGAATGAATATAAACCGGTGGGCAAACACATTTTTTAACAAGGAGAACAAAAAAACATTTAAATATATCCAATCAAAATGACAAACAAATAAAATCATATATGGAGGGGGGGGGGGGGGGGGCTCCTGTAGTTGGCTTTTCAGTGCATCTCCTCTTAGCTGCCTTGATCTCCCTCTTCAGTGTGATTCTGGCCTGGTTGTGCAGGAAATGAACAGTTCCAACACTTTACGTTTTCTTTATTTGAAGTTGAAGTTGTATGTCGTCTGCATAGCTATGGAAACCTAAACTGTGTTGTTGAATCATTTGGCTGAGCATGGTTGGGTTGTGAGAGCTGGTGCCACACTTGGATCCAGTTCCAAGTTGGTAAAACACCTTATTCAGCTCCCAGTTTAATACATCTCGACTCATATCTTTTATCTCCTTTATTATAAGCAAAGAGTAGTAAAAAAACAAAACCTTCTGGGAGCCATTTAGATAATAATATATGATAATAGAAGTGTTGCTTTGTTAATAAAGAATTGTTGCTTAATGTTGTGTAAAGTTAAACCTAGATGAGATGTTAATGGTTCATAGATGATGAGGACATTCAGTGCTGGATTCAGGTAAAAGAGAAGTGCTTCTAAAGCCCAAAACCTGAGCCTAAGTAAGTGTCGAACCCTCCTGAACAGAATCAGTCTTCCTGTTAGATAGATGATGGATGTCAGCTGAAAGCAGGTTTGGATCATCTGAAAATATGGCAAACTGCATTGCTTGAATCATAAAAACCTACCAGGACTTCTGAACCAACATTAATATCGTAGGATTCACTGAGAACATCACGCAGAGGAAGTCTGGGTGATGGCAGATTTCACAGGCTGAACTTTCGGAGCAGGATAATTGCTATCTAATCTGATCCAACTATGATTATCCTTAATGTTGGGGATGCAGTCGTGTTGCATTACCTGAACATTTTCTGTATTTATGGATACTTCCAAATGGCACCCATCATATTGCTATTACACAAACATGGTTATTAGTTTTTACTTCACAAAATAAGCCAGCACAGTCACACTTTAGCAAATTCTCACATACAACTTGAGTTCAGTTTAGCTCCATGTCTTTGTCACATTAACACATTTCATTAACCTTCTCCTCAACGCAATTTACTTAATGTCTCCTTCCAGCTCCCCTCTCAACAGCCATCAGCTGCCAAAACACTCATCCAATTAGTGCAGCCAATGAATGAGGCCACGTGTGTGTGTGTGTGTGTGTGTGTGTGTGTGTGTGTGTGTGTGTGTGTGTGGTCTAAAGAGACAAAGGTCAAACCTGGCTTTGGACAAGTATGCAATGCAACGTTAAAACAATGTTAAAACAATGTCTCCACAATGCCCACAGAAATCCCCCACTATCCCCCCCCACCCACCCACCCACACACTCCAACATTCCCTCTGTGGGTCGGTAATCCACTGGGCGGGGCAGACGTAGACAACAAACCCTTTTAATCTGAGATGGACCATATGGCTCACTGGCTGTGGGAGGGAGGAGGAGCGCTGGGTAAAGCCACTTGTATTGCTGTATGTTCCCGCTGTGGGGGGAAATGTGATGATGTGTGTGTGTGTGTGTGTGTGTGTGTGTGTGTGTGTGTGTGTGTGTGTGTGTGTGTGTGTGTGTGTGTGTGTGTGTGTTTACTGGCAGGGGAAAGGGAGGAGAGGTTTTAGTATGAAAGTTCAGGGGGTTGTACTGGAGCAGCAAAAGGCTGTCAACAGGTTTAACACATCCTGTGTTCTGTGTTCTGTGTTTTCTTAATATTAGTTACGAATCACAAAAGGAATAACTTCTACGTTTCCTAGTGTGAATGTAGAGCTACTATAGTGAAACTTAGTCGGCTACATAAGTCAATGAAGAGCATGGGCCTTCTTTAGCGCTAACATGGGACTACTATAGCTAAAGCTGAACTAGTGCACGGATCAGTTATAGCCTTGTAACAGACTTGCGATGAAGTGCAGTCAGTTATGCAGGCAAACACTTATCTGGGATTAAATATGAAACATACAGTATAAAGCATGTTACTGCCACGTGTAGATATATGTATTAAACACATAAGTACACTCAGCAGCTTATCCAGAAGGAGCAGGTTACTGCTTAACATGCTGTGCTATGCCACAATAAAATACAACATGTATTATAGAAGTTGGAGGCCAGGTTGCTATGGAAACACAGATGATTCTGAAAAGATGTATTCATGGATTGTTCTTTTGCTGAAACATAGGGGACCTGCAGAAAATGTCTTCTTCTGTGTCAGGCTGCATTGAGACACATCTGTGTGATCAACAGGACAGTGACAGCAGAGCGGCCCGTTGGATGTCTCTGTGTTCGACAGACAGGACTGACAGGTTGAACTGAACACAGAGGTTCAGGCTACAGAGCTGCTAAAAAAGCCAGAAGATCTTAGAATGCTGAGAATATCTGAAGCGTTTCTAACTGATGGCCATAACTTAGCCTCTCATGTTACAGTGCTCTTACTGTTAAAGTAAAGAACTGCATACGTCTGAACAACGTATTCATCCGTCCACTCATGGGAGGAACTGCCTCACTGCAGCTTGTCTATAGGTTTTCTACGGCGGCCGTATGTCTGGGGTTTTGGTGTAGTTTATAGAGGTTAAAGCACACTAGCCTGGTACTCGATGGTACACAGGGCCAGATGTCATAAGCAGTAGTTGTAGTCCTGCTGCCTCTGTACAGTCTGTGGAATCACACATGAGTGGTGGAGACTCCCTGCTGAGGAACAACCAGCTGATCGGCAGCTGTACACACAGCATGCATGGAGGTACACACAGACACACACTGTTGTACAGATTAGTATTGAGATCGTCCACCTCCCCAGGCTGCTCTCAAACACTGTTTGTAGCGATACCTCTGTCCTTTATATACAACCAACTAAATAAACTGATATAATGGGACAGGTGACGTAAAGGTGTGTCATGATTCTCCAAATCCAAGTTCAATTTCAGCACATCAGCACTAGAGGCTTTAGTGCTGACGTCATCATTGCTGACAACTGTCATTTAAAGTCTACTTTGCAAAGATGAGATTGGTATGATATGTTTCTGGAATGTACCACACTAAGGCCATATGGTCAAATTGAAATGATTTATTTAATATGTTATAACAATAACTTATTCCACCAGTAGTACGATCCACTAGGTGGCAGGAGGGTACTCTACAGTAGTAAAGTTTGCAGTGTTCTCGAGGTGCACCTGAATCCCGGATGAAGTCCCTCTTGGTGCCCACATGATTTACCGTACAAGCTGATGTAGACACACAATCAATATTAAGAAGTGACAGCGCAACCCTGGAGTACCAAGTCATTTTTTTCTGAGCAATTACTGATTTAGAATTACCTAAAATTCTAAATCAGCCTAAGAGTCAGAATATCTCTGTCTATAACACGTGTGACGACCCCTTCCTTCCACTAGGGGTCGATGTCCTGTTCATCGTTCTGTCTCTCAGGGCTCAGGTGTGTCAGCTGACACACCTGAGCCCTGAGCCTGGTGGGAGTGTCAGCTATGAACACTCCCCCTCTTCTTTGGCTGCTCATTTGTTTTGTTTGTTGAGTTTAGTTATTTGTTCTTTAAATAAATGTCTATTTACTACTTTGACCACTTGTCCTGTCTTCTTTATGCTGCAGCCTTTGTGCCGGGTTGTAAAACGCTTCAATTTAGACTTCTCTTGCAAGTCCAGCAATTGTATGTAGAGTACTGAACTGCTGAAGCACACCACATTTATGTTTCTGAAAATAAAGACTATGACTAGAATATTGTATTTGGTTATTAAACCACATGTTGATTAAGTCTTTTTTTAAATTGCTTAAGTGCATTGCCTGTAAATGTGTCCACTTGCCATTCCGGTCTATCGTTCAGAGACTCTGAGACCCTGAAGGACAAACAGTGTGTAATCAGAAAACACACACACACACACACACTTGTAGGGATGTTGGTGCCTGGACTGGATCCAGTGGGGCAAATTAATCTCAGTGAGCCCTGTTTAATTAAAGTGGTGAGGCTATAGCATGTTCACAAACCTCGCAACCTTAGCATGGCATCTCAAAAACACACAGAGGGAAGACACTGCTGTGTGGAGGGATGATGATGAACCTGCCGAAAATAGCAGAGCAGACACCCACAGAGCTGAATGAGGTGAGGAACCACTCTGATTGGAGGAGACAGAAGACAACAAGACAGAGGGGAGCCAAGAGAAGCATAATGAGTACAGACGGGAGAATAGCTCCACAGAGGAATGATGGCAATGTACAGGATAAGACACACACGCATGTCTCCAGGTAGGAACACTGATGTTACACGTGTTAGCAGCACCTTGCTCTGCCTGGGGTTCAGGCGCTATGCCTCGACTTCACACCACTCCATCCCTTGCTCCATCCATCCGGTCACACTACTGAGCAATCTGCTTTCCTGACATCAGGGTCCACACGGTGGCCTTCACAGTACACTTGTACAATTCCATAACTGTTCGGAGACTTTCTATAGTCAAAGCTGAACTAACCATGGATGACGATATGTAATGTGAAAGTGGTCGCTCAAAGTAATCAAATGGAGCTCTATGGTTCTTCTCTTAGATATCTTAGCCTCCGTCAGCTCATTGTTGGTTTAACGGTGCACACTTTGACTGTTTAGTGCAGTCCATAGAATGAATATAAGAAGCAGATTGTTGTCCCCGGGACATCACCCATTGGTTTGTGGACTACGGTTTTGAAGCCCTGCGTTTGGCATTATGAGTGTCGCCATCTTGGTTTTTGCCCTTCTTCCTCTTGTTTTTTTGGAACCAGAAGTGACATTAGATAAAGCTAAGTACAACCGAACGCTAAATAAGACCAAATGTAAGCACAATGTTGCAAATCACCTTTTTTTTACTCTGCTATTTGTATTGCTTACCTGTATGTATAGATGCTGCTGTAGCGAAATAATGTCCCCTTAAGCATCCATCCACCCACCCATCCATCCATCCATCTAAAAATATGGACTACTCTCAGACTGGACAACATTGTGATAGAGAACTGTCAATCACAAGGTAGCCCCGCCCTAAAGGATACCCTGCTCTTTTCCTTTTTTGAATCTAGATGAACATCATTCAGTATTATTTGTTAGCTTACACTATCTGGCAGCTGGTTAGTTCGGTGGTTGTGAAAGGCTATTGTCATTTTGTATTACTGTTTTTAGATGTTTTTAAATGATTGAGGAGGAGTTCGGACAGTATTTGTTAAACCAAGGGGACCAGCATGCTCTCATCACCTCAGTTTAGCTAGAGAACTGTGACGAACAGAAACAAAGTATTCCTTCAGTGTGTTTTTACTTCTTTTGACTGAGACAATGGTGTTGCATTTATTTTCATCAGTTGTTCCTGGCCACATGTTAAAAACTCTCCCAAGAAATACAATGAAACAACAAATCGTTTAAATGGATATGGAAGTAAAGTATACATCCACCAATACATGATTGCATCATACCTATCTTAAATAAAAGTACTAATCATGAGAGACAAAAGACACTATAAACTTTCTCATGAAAGTAATACACTTGTATGCAACTATCCTCAGGGCTCTTTACCAACCCGTTTAGTTCCCTTCTAAAGCAGTGGAATGGGCATACATCTCAGAAACAGTACTAACCCTTCTGCTGTCTGTCCAGAGAGAAAATGTGTTTTTGCATACCGGAGGAGCAATCTTTGTCTTTGTTCTACAGCCCGAGTTTTGATGCCAAATCTCGAGGGCCAAATTCCCAAAAAGTGAGTGTTGTCCCTTAAGACCTAAAGTAGCTAAATCTTGACTTGTCCGAAAAGACGTTTAGGCAGATAGCTCTCCAGCTAAGCTCCTTTGGGTGATCTTTCCCCTTGCATAACTAAGCCACACCATCATCTACTGTACTGCACTGCACATCCAACTTTGGACCACACCACTGTGACAGGGTCTGACACAGCTGCTGGTTCTATGTGCTTCTATTTCACATCTAGAAATCACTGGATTCCCAGATTGACAGGTACAAACTAAATATGTCAAGATCTCATGGAGACCTGGAAGTCCAGCATCCACTGGCTCCGCTGATTAACTAAAAGACATACAAGAAGAAGTGAGGACTGCTTTACATTCGCTGTAGAAAGCCCAACATTCAGATCCTGATACAGTGCTATTAAACAGTGTGTCTCTGCACTTCCTGGGCAGACCCTGCTGTTACTCTCCGTAGTGGATTCTCCCTCTTTTGGTTGCCATGGTGACAGGATTGGTAACTCTCCTGAGCTGCAGACTCCCATAGTGCCACAGCAACCAGATTAGAAATGCTCTAATCCAGGATTTTGCCAATCCCAGTTCAGCATCAAACATGGTGCATGCTCAACATTTATGTTCCATCAGTGGGGGTTTGTGTGGGGGTGGGCTTTGCGGTGGGGGGGCATTATGAACCATGATGAGCAAAGAGGACATGTCCTGGTTCACAATATGAGCAGTTGTGTGTTTGGAATTTTGCAAAAACATTTCTAAATCGATACAATATACTGCATTGAGTTTTATAATCCAGAACTAAATGCTACCTGACCGAGAGTAAACCTTTGACAGCACACATTTGGTCACATACATGTTTTTGGGACCGTCAAACGATTTTAGGTTTTTGGTTTAACTCAATAAAAGTTTCCCGTAAAACATTTGAAGGGAAAGGCTGTAGTGAAGCCATTATCAGAACAGATGACTGCAGTAGAATAATTGAAAATCAGAAACACACTGTGAACATAGACTTCAAGTGCTCAAACATTCTGTCTAAATCTCCAGCAGATCAGTAGATAGATCCATAGATAGATGGAAAGGAGATGAGTGGGGGGTTGTGAAGCCAGTGATTAACATCTCCGCCACTAACATTTCCCCCTAAACTGCATCAGTTGAGCACCCAGCTGTGGCCTGAGATTAGATGTACAAACAGACAGGAGTGGCTCTGCCAGCAGGACAGCTACATAGTGTAATGCTCTGGGGGTCAGAGGAGCATCCAAATCAACCGTGACAGAAGAAGAAAGCGTACTTTTTGCTCGTATTTATAAAGAAAATTGTAATACTTCTGAAACTGCTCATCATATTCTAATGTAATCATTCACACATACTCACACACACTGGAGGAGCCAGGGATCAAACCGGTCCATCTTCTGACTTATGAGAGACCAGGTCCTGACTACCTCCTGAGCCACAGTCCCCCCATACACACTATAATTGGAGTCAATGGGAAGCCGTTAACCAAAACCCACTCATGTGACTTTTTTGGATCAGTTCCCAAACAAGTCCATTAACCAATGGAGAGTGCAGCTATGCGAGCTTCAGCAGTGCGCCATACCCTAATGTTCTGCAAGGCTTTGTGGCCAAAGTTCAACTAATTTGAGCTTTGACACCAAATTTGCTGACGTCCTCACGTCCTCACGCCTAAGGGCATGCTGTCATTGGAAGGAGGCTGAAGTTATGGCTGTACAGTACTCTACACTTTAGAAAATAATGCTTGAAAAGCTATTTTTCCCGCAGTCCAGACTGCAGACTGTGACCAGGTGTGGTCACCGACCCATAAAATCTAAGTTGAACGTGGATTACTTTAACAGAAATGTTTTCATATCTGCTTTATGTAAATTGCGAAGATTCATTCATCCAGATAGATGTGAGTACACATTTACATCCAACACTCCACACTATGGGAAGTGATCAACTACAGAAATTAACAATCCAAAAGGTCCAGATTGAGAAAATCTCCTGGTGCAAAGGTCCGGAACATTACAACGATATCTAACTTGTGCTATATATATATATATATATATATATATTTATATTCAAGAGGTCTAGTAGTAACGTCTCTGTAGTCAACAACTGTCAAATCAAATAAAGAAAGTACACATCAATTATATTTGAACAATTATTCTTCTCAGTTTTCACATTTAAGTGGATGGATTATAAACAATACATAGAAATACATAAACTAATGTTCTTCTCATTTCAAGTAAAATAAAGCTGATTAAAGAATAACTGACAGAACAGAACGATTTTGAAAAAAGTGCATCTTAAAATAAAGTACTTCATTGCTCTGCAGCTTTAAATTCAGTTGATTCAGGTGTGAAGTGATGTCAATCAAAACTCATCTGCTAACAAGAGAAGTGTGTGAGCATGATCTTTATGTGTGGTTATTAAACCTCTTGCTTCAGCTCTATGCTCTCTGTTAACATCATTGCACAGTGAATGAATGTTTCAGGGCTCTGATCATTTTGGGCTCTTAGCTTTATTTTCTGTGTCTTCATTTTGTCAAATTTGTGAGTGGATACGTTTGCTCAAAATAAGACACACTGGTTTAAACTGTCTGTGGGAAGAATGAACCTATAAGAGTCTGTTCATTGTTGGTTAAAGGTTCTGGTCTCTGGTCTCTCTGGTCTCTGTGGTCTCTGTGGTCTCTGTGGTCTCTGTGGTCTCTCTGGTCTCTCTGGTCTCTGTGGTCTCTGTGGTCTCTCTGGTCTTTGTGGTCTCTGTGGTCTCTGTGGTCTCTCTGGTCTTTGTGGTCTCTGTGGTCTCTCTGGTCTTTGTGGTCTCTCTGGTCTCTGTGGTCTCTGTGGTCTCTGTGGTCTCTGTGGTCTCTGTGGTCTCTCTGGTCTCTGTGGTCTCTCTGGTCTCTCTGGTCTCTCTGGTCTCTGTGGTCTCTGTGGTCTCTGTGGTCTCTCTGGTCTCTCTGGTCTCTGTGGTCTCTCTGGTCTCTCTGGTCTCTCTGGTCTCTGTGGTCTCTCTGGTCTCTCTCTGGTCTCTCTGATCTCTGGTCTCTGGTCTCTCTGAACACGCTTCTCTTTTTGGAGAACGTCATGTGAAATGACTCGCGTAATAATTCTCCTCGTTCTCTTTCCTCGTCTCCCTGTGTGTCTACGTCTCACTCGAGTCAGGAAACTTGTCAGAATACTCATATCTGATTGGCTGAGCTGCATCACGTGATGTGATTTACAGACATTGGTCGGTGTGTTTCCTGCACCGCTGAACAAGTGCCGTAAATGCTGTAAAAGCTGCGCCGGTTAAATTAGAAGCGCTCCATCAAAATGTAATAATCGGTTTTAGGTCCTGGGTCCGAATATAACAACATCTGGGTCTGGATCTGGACCGCCTATCAGTGACCTCTAAACTACAGTGATAGAGAATGTACCATTTCTGAGTGAAACACTCAGTTAGTCAACGTGTCATGTGTTGCCCACATACTAGAAAGCACTAGAGAGGCGTGTAGAGACAAAGTGCCCACTTGGTCAACCACAGGTGTTCTCATGAGTCACATATACAGTATGATGCTGCACCTGGCAAGCCTTTCAACAGGATTATGTGTCCATTTCTGGTTCCTACAGCTCTGAAGTCTATCTGAACTAGATATTGTGTAAAATCCATTAAGTATCATTCTTCAGTTTCACGGTTTGCATCAAGTCTGCAAAAAAATAAAAGAAGTTGAAGTCCATTTATTCAAAACCTAACCGCTAATACTTTGAAAAGGCTGAGGCTGAAATGCACTCAGTCAAACACAAATGGCCACAAAAACAACCATGGCGAAGATGTCAAATGGATTACTACTGCGGATTAGTATTACACCATCAATCTCCTGTAATATCTGAGAGACAGAAGAACAGAAGGACCAGGCAGGGCAAGCGTAAGGGGGATTATGTAATTGTTCAATTCATTTCCATTAGGCTCTGGAAGGAGCTTCCGTACAACTCCTCTGGAAGAGTCGATCAAGTAATTAAGTATGAAATGTGAGAGCCAAACAAGTTTGTAAGATAAGTTTACAGTTGAACAGCTGGCACTGTAGTCAAGGCAACAGCCTCCGAGAGGTCCCTGCAGTCACACTGATGTAGAAACGATTCCTCATCAAACAGAAAAGTAATCAGCACAACTTTGCACTGAAGATACTGGAACAATCATATCCACAAAATACATATTGTCAATGTCACCATTATGTTTTTCTTTCATTTATTACTTTTAGTATTAGATCTGCTAATCATAATACTAATGTCTCTTCATAATCCATGTAGTACAACTACAATGTACTAAGTACTGGTTGAGAATATAACAAAAAACACAGTGAATGTATAGGAAAGACGGTGATCGTGGTCATGTAGTTAAAAATATCAATACCGACTTCAGTGTTTAAGGCAAATATTTATATGCAACCTACCATCCCAACACCATCCCAACACCATCCCAGCACCATCCCAACACCATCCCAACACCATCCCAACACCATCCCAGCACCATCCCAACACCATCCCAACACCATCCCAGCACCATCCCAGCACCATCCCAACACCATCACAACACCATCCCAACACCATCCCAGCACCATCCCAACACCATCCCAGCACCATCCCAACACCATCCCAGCACCATCCCAGCACCATCCCAACACCATCCCAACACCATCCCAGCACCATCCCAGCACCATCCCAACACCATCCCAACACCATCCCAACACCATCCCAGCACCATCCCAACACCATCCCAGCACCATCCCAACACCATCCCAACACCATCCCAGCACCATCCCAACACCATCCCAACACCATCCCAGCACCATCCCAGCACCATCCCAACACCATCCCAACACCATCCCAGCACCATCCCAGCACCATCCCAACACCATCCCAACACCATCCCAGCACCATCCCAGCACCATCCCAACACCATCCCAGCACCATCCCAACACCATCCCAACACCATCCCAGCACCATCCCAACACCATCCCAACACCATCCCAGCACCATCCCAGCACCATCCCAACACCATCCCAGCACCATCCCAGCACCATCCCAACACCATCCCAACACCATCCCAGCACCATCCCAACACCATCCCAACACCATCCCAACACAATCCCAGCACCTGCACTACATACAAAAAACATCAAACTACCCAAAAGATGGAACAGCAAAAACAACAGCCGAGATCAGTACTCTTCTTCTTGGTTCAATACTTATATCTACCGTAGTAAAGGTATACAATAGTGTTAGAGGTACAAAACTGTATTAGAGTCCAAAAGCAATACTTTTATTTTGCCGTATTTTCACAATCCAGTGACCAGATTTCTTCTGCAGGCAGTGTAGACGATCCACTGACACAACATTCACACTATCATGGGACACTAGCTCTTCAAGGCTGCTGTAGTAAGCATCCAGATACATACTACGTAATTAAAATGGCAATTACAGGATGATGACGCACCAAATTTCCCTTCATTTCCCCAAATTCCTCTGAGTCAGTTACATTAGAGACATCATCATTAAGGCTGTGTTACTTCTGGTTCTACTTCTACAATGAAGCTATTGGAATGTCCCTATATGTTTAGACACAGTGTAAAGTCAGCAAACTCACTCTGACATTATACATGATCAACAATACCTAACATTAGCTAACATTAGCCACCATAAGCTACAAAACGAATCATTGCAGCTTTGCAGCTTTGCAGCTTTGTCGATCGGGACACAATCTTCTGAAACAAGACTGGTCAGTATCGACATGTCTGTCTGCCGTGCATGCGCTTTGTGAAAGGGTGAGTTAAGATGTAATTGAAATGCACAAAGAGTCTTACATTAGATGTGTTAGATAACGTGAAGAAGTGTGAGGTAAATGATAATCACAGGAGAGACAACAGATGTGATAGAATAGGTATATCATCTCTGTGACGCATACACAGCAACTAAACAGGCCTGTCAACCGTACCTTAATGTATCCTCCACCACACGGCAGCATGCACATCATTTAGAAGTCTACTGCAGTGAGTTGTTCCAAGCTGTCCTGTTGTGGTGTGAGCTGCACCTCCGGGACAAAAACACATACTGTAGACAGAGACGACAAGCTGTTCAGCGAATCATTTCCTCCATCGATTACGTAATCAATGTCGAGTCATGCTGCCAGAAGAGAAATGACAACAGGAACCTTTACAAATATCTCACAGGACGAAAATGAGTCACTAGGAATGCTACCATAGAGTAAGACTACACCGTAGTCTGTACAGGACGTGTGTGAGGATACACTGACATCACATTGTTAGCTAATGAAACGGCCAGGACACTAAAATATATATCTGAGAAGAACTGCTTGTGGATTTGCTGCATGAAAGGTCAGTTGATTAACACTGTTAACTCTATTAAACTAATGTCTGTTAATGTCAAGTCCTTCCACTAGTTAGCTAAAGCTGAAATCACCAAATTGACAAGTTAGCAAATACACCAAATGATGATCAGAAGCAAATAGAGTTGATCCAAAAAGACGCAGTAGAGAAAGAGAACACCAACACCGGCAGCGACATGATGGGCCGCCAGTTCACGTCTTCATTCTGATCGCATCGAAATAGTTTCATGGCAGACTTTGGGATATCAGCAAACATTGTATCGTTCAATCGATCGATCTACATAATATCTAGTCATGATGACATGTGAGATTTACAAAGTACTTTATACTAAAAAGATTCAATATTTTGTCGTACAGCAGCAATTTCATTAAAAGCCTGGAGGTAAAGTTGAGATGACTACATTACACATTTACACACATTTCCTTTCATAGATATATGTGCTTTTGGACATTCTCCAGACTTTTTGTCAACAGTTCACAGACGGTCAATTGATTACACCTGCTGTGACATCACAAAGTAGGGTGTGGCCAACATGCTTAAACATCACACACCGTTATTATAGTATTGCAGTCACACTGTTCTGTATCGTGGCTCAGTGCTGCACGTTAAACTACAAGAGCCAGAGAAGCGCTCCCTCAGGACATGATGTTACACGGAGAGAAAGATGGATTCCACAGACCTGTTATTATCAACACTGTTTAATGGCATTACTACCTACACTGATGTCCCTTATTGAGTGAGAGTGAAGCGACAGGTAAAGTGGTCAAATGCACATTGGCAATATTTTCTCAGTTCATGCCCAACAAAGCATATTGAATGGAATTGAATTGAATTGTGTAGTGAACTGCAGGAGAACATGTTGCTCATTTCCCTGTTTATATTCTGTCCAATGTTGTTGTGACTCCTCTATGGAGTGAGTCAGAGCCCACTGACACACCCAACATGACACGTTTTATTGATTTATGTACTAATGTTTGTCTAAAGTGCTTTTACAAGTGTGATCCTATGGTGCTTCCTCATTCAGAGAGTAGATGTCTGCCTCGTAAAATGTTGGATTATATGAAAGATATTATGTGAGTAACTTCGGAACACCACCTTTTCTAGAACTCAATGACTTCCCCAGAATCCTGGAACTGTTCTAAACATTTCACACATCAGAACGCCAAATCTTAAGGTTGGGTTCAGGTCAAATTAGTCCATAGTTGGGACTGTCACAAGTTTGAAACACAAGGGAACATTCGTTGCAATTTGTTTGGATTTTACTTTGGGCGTCCTGAACACAGCCAACATTTACTGCATTTCAAAATAAACTGCAGGCTTTGTTAAACAGAGGTCTCAAATAAGATCTAAATGCCAGAACAAACCAATAAAGGCCAGTCGCTGATAGAGGCTGGGTAAGAAACATCGATGAGGGTGGAGCATTCATAATTGAGTTCCTCTTTTTAAACAGACATATTTCTACTTTGCTTCTTCTTTGTTCATTTGTGTTTTGTTTTGTTTTTTAGTGTTATTACATGGAATGCATGAACACTTCAGCAAGTCTTCCAAACTGAATGAGCACCAGGAGCAGGGCTTTGCTCTTTGAGCTGCTGAAAGGCTTTTAATGACTCTGATGATCTGTTCAGAACCTGTTATTGAGGGTAAAAACCCGTCAAACTAGAGGTGACTGTAAATAATATGTGAATGAAAGCAATATTTCTGTTGATAGAGACTCAGAGCAGCAGAGTGCTGTTTAATGTATATTATAGGGAATACATCAGGGCGATGGGTACTGTATACATAGAGGAAGAGTTGAGTTTTTATCAACAATAAACATCATAACCAGTAGACAGGAGGACACAATAACACAGGGGGGCTTCTCACTAAAATATTATGAAATACACCTAAACCACTTTATGAATAAGAAATACAGTCCAAACTCGTATTGAAGCGGTTAAAGACTAGGCCCATGGGTCACCAGATGACCCCTCAGCCTGTAACGGACGTTTGCTGCATTGAAACACTAACAAACCTTGTTACGGGTGCATTGTCTCTGCTTTGTTATATAACTGGTGATGCGAGCACAACTGTGCATCCAGATGACGTATTAGAGAGGAATCCAGTATTACGCTCACAATGTGTTTCAGCACTTCAAAACAAAATGCCGTGCATTGTCCACGCCAAGCCCTCTGATGCCCACTAAGTACCATTTACATGGGGTCAAACGACCCCAGCAGGACCTGACCACTGCTGACAACAATGCCATTTGATAACAGTGTGCGTGATGCTGTGATTTAAATGTCTGCCCTCTGGCACTTAGTGGACAATCCACCAAATTGAAACTATTAATCACTTTTAGGTGTGTGTGTGTGTGTGTGTGTGTGTGTGTGTGTGTGTGTGTGATTTGAGACGGAGTGAGAGACAGACAGGGAGAGAGGGTACACCAATAATCCCATGTTATAATCTCCCATGCAGAGCAGTGAACGGGGAAGAGATGGAGAAAACAGCAAAACAACACAACAGCTCCAAACATGAACATGATCCTGACTGGACTTCAGTTTTAAGAGATGTTATTTGGATGCCAAGTGATGGTCTATAGCAGAACTATTACCCATCACTAAGAGAAAAAGGTCATCTTTTTCAGATGGACAACCTGGTCCATTTAGAGTCAAACAGACCATAAAGCAGGGGATGCTTCAGGGCGGGGCTACCTTGTGATTGACAGGTCACTACCACAGCGTAGTAGTAACTTTAACCCCTTCAATGTGTTTTCAGTTCATAGAAAGTTATTTGTAACACTTTTGGTTCCCTAAAATTGTCGTCTTCAGCATTCGGTTGTTCTTAGCTCCGCCCTCTTGTGTCTCTTCTGGTTCCAAACAATTATTTACCTGTATATTGTTTACCATGGCGAGTGGAAATTCCACAATTTCATTGGTTGAAAGGTGAGGAACTTTTACATAATGACATACGTATTTGATTGCAGTTCTAGATGCATGCGGCAGTATTGAACTGTAGGTACTGTGATCAACAACAATGCTTGGCTGTTGAAGCAAACCACCTTTGGCTTTGTACCGGGTGGTTCTCAGCCATGACGTCCATTAAAATCCATTAAAATCATAAAATGTACAACTTCCCAGGTATTCATTTATCACAAGTTGAAATGTAACAGGGATGCCCCTCCATGCTAATTCTACGGCCCCAATCCTTCTGCCATCCTTTATTTCCACTTCATACATCAGTAGTGTGCAGTGATCCAAGCTAACGCCTCTAAATCGTTAACTACCAGGTGTGTCCTTTAAACATAACAAGTTAGAATATGACAGGGATGCCCATTCCCTCCATACCAAATTTACTTGCATCAAAACAAATTTTGCAACTCACATAACTTTCCTAAATCTCTGAGTAAGCCTGTATGCTTGAATGTGCTGTGCTGTCAAAAAAATGAACAGTAATCCTGCACAGACTCATGTGCACCAATGCACTCCTTTGCTGATATGGCACCATAAAGATACAGCATATCTCAGCAGCACACCGTACAAATAAAACCACAGCAGCAGGATTCTGTGTTTGCGTGAGTGGATGTGTCTGTCCACGAGCAAACACAATGAGCATACACTGCGCAGCCTACCAATGCACCAGAGACTGATGTGCGTAGGTGCATCTACGGGGAGAGGAGCGGAGGTATTTGTAGGAATTTGACTGTGGGAGTGTGTTGGAATGGTGCCCACCCTGGAAGGTTGGTGCTGGGAGACAGCAACACTTACTGAGGGATCGATGACTTGTGCAGAGGTCATTTGATGATGACAGAATGAGGAGTGGAATGAAGGATGGATTGAGGAGGATCCTTTAGCAGTATACAAGATGACATGAGGACAAGCACTGACAGCAGCAAGGATCAAGTGCAATCATTATGACCATGTCCTGCTGGATTCTTCTGGTTCTGGTGACAATGGACTGATGGCACTGATCACAGAACACAGTTCAATGCTTTAGATCTTCAGTGTTTTCATAAATGAGTCCCTAGCCCTCTCACTGTTTGTCCCTTGATGATGCTACTGAAGACAAAGATGATAATGCAGGTAGAGGTGGAAATAGTCAAAATGAAGACACGGGTAGTCTTTGCTCCACAAACTCTTCCACTGTCTTTGATAATGGACTGTGATGAAGTCCTCTTCATTTGATGAAGATGAAGTGAGACTTTGATGGAGGGATGACTGGAAGTGAGATGAAGTAACCATTAAAAGACTGACTGGTCACATAAAGGGGAGGGGATGAATAGGTGGGTGATTCCAGTGAGTCTGCCCGGTACCTTGCGCTTGCGTTCAGCCCGTTCACGGGAACGCCTCCTTCTCTCTCGGGCTTTCTCCAGAGCCTTCAGGTCCGGAGGTTGATCCATCTCGGACCTGGCCTTCTTAATGTGAGCCGCGGCGTGAGCCATGGCTGCCCTCTCCCGCACGAAGAAAACTAGCTTTTTAAATCACTTTCGGAATTCCTCCAAAAATGCTTGTCTCATTGGCAAAGATGCTGGTCCACGGTAACAAGCCCCCACCCCACCAGCTGACTTTCTTTTTATGCCAAAGGACAAATCACTACAATTAGATGAAAGTAGGAGGATGGAGGTAGAGCTGATATCCTCTAGTCCTCTAACCCACCAGCTCTCCTCACCCATGCAGAGTGTCTGTAAAGCCTCCCTCCCTGCTGCCCGGGTAACTGCATCTGAGACAGGAATAGAGAGAGAGGAGGGGTGGGCCGGTACCACCAAGAGGTATTATAGGAGACCAATAGGAAGGCAGAGAAGCAAGAAAGAGACAGAGAGGCAAGGAGAGAGCCCCTCCCTTTACCGCTCAGGCTGCAGAGGTAGCAGCAGATGCTATGGACCCTGGGAAGCCTCTGATTTGGACTCTCCAAATGCATGATTTCCCCTCTCAGAATGTACCAGAGGGGGAGACGGGGGGAGGGGTGTGTGTGGATTATAGTGAGGGAGGAGTTAGAGAAAACTGTATGTGGGAGGGGATACGGGGCACGGAAGAGTCAGTGACAGAAAGCAGCAAGGCAGGTACCACTTTTACTGGAGTCAAAGGGGGGGGGGGACTTAGACACAGTGACACAGTCAGTGCCTTCAGCGTTCCCTATCAGCAGGTCTGCATTGGTACGGTCTGCGTCAGTGACTGGGAGATTTCACAGCTCCAGAGCAAGCACACACACATACACACAGAAAAACACAGAAGTCGTGAAAATGGTAAAACTGCATGAAACTGGAAATTTAGGGGGAAGCGGTTGAGGCATGGAATGTGTACCTGACTGCAGAACAAACATGATATCTAAACCTGCTGTTTACATGTATAGCCATATCTACATGTACATCAACTATATTGTGTCTAGAGAGCATACAACCTGAAATCAAATGTATCGAGACCTCCAACACTTCATAATATTCATAATACAGTATGTCCTGTACTACAAGGCAGGGACAGAATCAATGACTGACGGCTCACATCCGCAGAGCTGATTTAAAAACACATCATCCCACACAATCCCTGTTCATGGTGCTGAAACCACACTGCTGCCCGTGTATTAAGCACCACGGAAGACGGCAAAGGAAGCTCATCCAGTGGTACTACCAGTATGTCTAGAGCTACCGACATGCTTGGTCCAGAAGCACAGCAGAGGAATGCATTCACTGCATTAGCTCCAATGTCTCCGTTCAGACAGCCTTTAATACAAACGTCATGAACCATCACACATAAATATCCACGCTACATGCTTCCATTGGTATCCAGCTCCAAATAAAGTCCTCCCTTAATTATTACTACGAAGACATCGACTGAAACGCTGGTCTTTTCCAAGGCCTCACCCTTTTTGCTATTTAATACCATGGCGCCACCTCATGGCCAGACCCAACATTACAATTGAGAAGAAGGTGGATAGTGAGATTATCCAACAGTAGCTGGGTACAGGTTCCGGACAAAGGATCAGGAGCAGTAGTCCACAAACAAGAACATGACATGTAGAGCCGTGTTGCCTCTCATTACAGCGTGTGGAGTTCAGACACAAGTTGAAAGCAGTTCAATGAATGATGAGTTTTCATTTAAAGGTTTGTTTTTTCTGAAGAGGTAATAGTTTACAGAATTTCACAAGGCAGTATAGAAATTAGTTTTTTTAAACTGTTGATTTATTTGATGACCCCTCAGATTATTCTTTGGACCTTTTGGGTGTTCCTGACCCCGACATTGGGAACCAATGGCCCAAGGAACATTGAGAACATCTTGTGTATAATCACAACATTCAACATATTTTCCCATAATTAAAAAAAGGTAATGTAAACATGTGTATTGCATAGAGCCTGTATGGCTGGAGGCCATCTTAGGACAGTATAGATTTGATTGGACACACTAAATCATTTTGGTATTAAAGGTGTTGTTTTGTAAAATGTATCCTTACTTTTCTGATTACATAATCTGCTTTTGCTCAGATGGAAGACCATGAAGTGAACTTGAACTTGGTCAGTCAATTTATTGTGAGCTTGCCATCAATATCGCTATTGTTCCTCCTACCACAAATGCATTTATTATGTAAATATGGACGGTTTCCATTCCCTGAGTCTCTCTCAGTTAGTGCGCAGTTGTTTGAATATGAGAGTGTTTACGATGCAGTTTGCCTGGCTTTGCATCTCACACCGTGTTTTACATTAGAACCATTTCTCTTTCCAGCCATTGAGAGTCACTATGTGGACAAACAGCGGCAGTAAAACAATGATTTACAACAGGCACTGCTGAAGCAGTGAGGCCCAACATGCTGCATGAATGTGAATGAGGTGGTATCAACAACACTAGACCTGAGGAGTTCACAGGTTTATGTCGAGAACAAGTTAAGGAATCAAGGGACTTTTTTAATTAAATAAAAGACTGTCAGGGATATAACCCAGCTGATTTACTTTGATGTCCATACAATGAGATGAAGCATTAGTGCCCTTCTCTTAACTATGTCGTTACAGAGCAAAGCTTCTTTAAAAGCCTTCCAGAGTACATGTGAACCTCTTGGGTTTTTAATGTCAGTGCAAGTCCTGGTTTAACCTGTGATAGAAGTAGAAAAGCAGTCCGCCTGGGTCCTAATCTGGTCCAGACCTTCACTAACAGAGAGGCTGTGTGTTGTACCAGTAATCTGCTGAGGGTCTCAGAGATTAAAGGACCTCAAGCTGCTTCCACCTGGTTATAGAAATCCTCAATACCGGGCCTTACAACCTGCACAAAATGCAAACACTCCTCACGTCTGATGGAGGGTGACCCACAGAGCCGTGATCTCGTGGGCCTTGTGGGCTCAGGGAGAGTTAGCTCAGGTAATTGGTTGAGAGAAGACTGGAACTAGAGACAGCCAATCAGGAACCCATGTTACTTCCATGAGATAAGTCTAAACCCAAAGTGAAATCTCTTGTTCTGTGCTGAGGTGGAGTTTTTTATTGGTGGATTTCTTTAGAGAGCGTGGGTCAGATGCGGTGCCACACATCATTTGAACCACTGGTCATGTGAGAATAAACAAGGCGACAGCTGAAGATGTACTTATCCAAGTGTTAAGATCAATACAAGAATCCAGAGCAGGTGCATCTGACGGAGCAGCTCCCCAACACCAACACAAAGCCCTCAATGTCCATTTTGACTTACCTAGAAGAAAAGACAGACAAAGAGACGGAGTCATTATCAGCCAGCTGATCTGTGATCAGCATTCAGTTAATTCAAAAATACACATAATCACAATAATAATGTTATACAAAGGGCTGAACGACTTTGAAAGAAATATATAACTGCAATTATTTAGACTGCAGTTGTGTTATGCCTTGCGATATTAGCGGGAGTGATCTTTCTTTTTTTTGTTTATTATTTTCATTTTCATGTGAAATATATAATAAAAAGATCATGGTGTGATTTTTGCTTGTTGTTTTCAGTCTGTAGAACATGAACTGTAGGCCAAGACATCTCTACAGCACCACACGTCTAACATGGTATTCTGACAAATTCCACCGTCAACAGATATTGCCCCTCCTGCGATTAGAAAATTGCAGTATAGTACATATTGCTAATTATGATAACATGACCCAGATAGTAGACAGCTGTTTAAAAACTGCATTTCCCAACAAAAAAAATTGTTACTGAACATGAAGATCACAGGTTTCTTGAAAAGTGGCATCTCTGACAATCACAACAATGTACTTCTGCAGTATTAATAGTGGGAAAACACCAAAAAAACTCAATTTGACCCAAACACTAAATGATCTACTTTCAGGAAGCACAACCATGTGAAGCCTCTGAGCCTCTGACCAACAAAACCATCGGCCCAAATTATTATGTGTTAATAAACTGCTGTTCAACTTAAATTTGAATCGAAAGAGACTTTTAATATCTGCAATTAAGAGATTCTTAACCCAGTGATTTCTTTTTCAGCTATATTTCTGCAATGGTGTTGTAAAGCCATAGATATAATAGTGTTAATGTTAATGTGTTAGTGTTTACACCTTAAGGTGTGTACTCCTCTTTACATACACCAGACAGAGAGACGCCACACGCAGCGCAAACATCTCTCCAACCTCCCAGAGGGCCTTGCTTTCCGAGACATGGGTGTCCTTTTGGGGGACGTCCTTCGGTTGCAGAGCAGACAAAGAGGCACCGCTAACCGGCCACGCCTTAGCCCCTCCAGCACCGGCACACATCATTAATAACACATTCATCATTACACACCTGAGCTTCTGTCTCCGTCACAATCTGCATTTTTAAGTGATCACAAACATATGTCACATGTGGAGTGTTATCTGTTTCCAGTGAGTCAGTCTGTGTAACGTATCGCTCCTCAGGGCCACCATCCCTCACCTCTGACAGGCCCCACAACGTTGGGGGTTGGGGATAGTGTGTGTGTGTGTGTGTGTGTGTGTGTGTGTGTGTAATAATTATTTTACACATGTCTTGTTCAGAGGCCCTCTTTAATTTATCACTACTGTCACAAACAGCTAAATGACTGACTGCTGCTCAGATTGAGCTGTGATGTGTGTCAGTGAACTGTTAGCGCCAACACATAACAATGGAGCAATCTAGCTCTTTACCGTGTTCCAGTTTCTCCCAATTGTCTGATGGGACCCAAGGGACGAATGGAGCTCAGGCTGACCAGGCATCATGTTACGGCTCTGACTGGCATGTCACTTAATGTGTCAGTGATTACATTACAAAATGATTCCCTCGTATGTTGTTGCTGTTGTCGACACAGATGATCATAATGGGAATATTGCAGCTGGTGTAATGGTGACAGTGGAAATGATACTGTTGTAGTTTAATTGACTAATTAAAACATAGTCTATTCTATTAACAACTTATTATTCATATATGTTTACAATCTATAATGTTTTCATTTACTTTTGTATGGCTAATGGTTAAAGTTGGTTACATTACATTACAGTCATTTAGCAGAAGCTTTGATCTAAAGCGACTTACAATAAGTGTATTCAACATTCAAGAGAACTACTAGTCACCAGAAGTCATTAGTGCATCTCCTTTTAGTATCTAAGAGCATGAAGCAGAGCAAAAGTACAGTGCAGAAACAAACTGATATGAATACAATGAGTGATAATACAATAGAATAGAATAAGTGCTGAGTAGAAGGCTCAGGGTAGCACTTCCTGTAGAGGTGAGTCTTCAGCCTGATGAAAGATGGGCAGCGACTCTGCTGTCCTGACGTCAGTGGGGAGTTCACTCCACCACTGAGGGACCAGGACAGAGAACAGGGACCTCTGAGCGACGGGGAACCGATCGCCCCGAGGCAGCGGAGCGAGGTGGTCGGGCGGGGGTGTAGGGCTTGACCGTGGCCTGGAGATAGGAAGGAGCTGTTCCTTTCACTGCCCTGTATTCTAGCACCAGAGTCTTAGACTGGATGAGCTCTTACAGGTAGCCAGTGTAGAGAACGGAGAAAGGAAGTTGTGTGGGAGAACTTGGGGCGATTGAACACCAGGTGAGCTGCAGCTTTGTGGACAAGCTCCAGAGGTCTGATGGCCGACGCCATGGCTCCGGTGAGTAGAGAGTTGCAGTAGTCCAGGCGGGAGATGACAAGAGCCTGGATGAGAACCTGTGCCGTCTCGTCAGTGAGGAAGAGGAGAATCCTCCTGATGTTGTAGAGCAGGAATCTGCAGGAGCGTGTAACGGATGCAATGTTTGCTGAGAACGACAGTTGGTCATCCAGGGTCACACCCAGATTCCTCGCAGTCCGAGTCGGCGTCACCACGGTATCATCGATGGTGATGGACGGGTCTTGGTGCGGGCAACCCTTCCAGTAGCTCGGTTTTGTCCAGGTTGAGCTTCAGGTGGTGAGTCGCCATCCACTTCGAAATGTCAGCCAAGCACGCAGCGATGCATGTCTCCACTTGAGTGTCATCGGGACAAGACCAGCTGGGTGTCATCGGTGTGACATTAGCAAACAACTGGCTGATCACAAATCCAGCAGACACAGATAACTGAGCATTCTGTTGTGACTATTGCCTTGTTTGTGAACTCTGTTTTTAAAGGCGCTATATAAATAAAGTTATTATCATTATTATAATTATTATTATAACGTCAGTATTCATTTAGAGTAAATCAATCCTTATATGTCGTGAAACAAAAAAGCATTCACTTTCCTTTTAGCTCTGTTCTGAAACATATCATATGTCTGCGGACAGATAATGTAAAGTATTGTCTTCCAATTAAAACAGCTGCCTGCTGCTGGGAAGGAGGTTGATGAAGCAAAACAGTAAAGTTGTGTCAACATGTTTGTTATGATTGTAATTCTGTCGTGAGAGCCAACTCAGATAATCACAAAGGACAAGTAACCAATCAGGTGTCAGGGTTAGCTAACTCTGAAGCGCCTTAAACCTGCATTCTCTCTAGTGTCCACCAGGGGGCGACTCCTCTGGTTGTATAGAAGTCTAGTCTAAAATGACTCTACTTCTCTCTTGATTTATTCCCTCAGTAAAGATTGTAAACATGAGTTTATGGTCTCAATCTCTAGTTTACAGTCTTCTTCAATACAGCATGATGTTCATTTAGTACATTATGCTCCATTTAGAGTCAAACAGACCATAAAGCAGGGTGTGATTTAGGGCGGGGCTACACAGTGATTGGAAGTTTGCTACCACAGCGTTGTCCGGTTTTGAGAAATGTTAGTGTTTTCGTCTTACAATTTTAACCCTTTCACATTCTGTTTTCAGTATATAAAAGTTAATTGTAACATGATTTGCTCCACCCTCTCGTATTACTTCTGCTTGCAAAAATCCAAGATGGTGAGGCTCGAGGCTCAAAACAGTAGTCCACAAATCACGGTGACTATGTCCACTTTCTATATGGTCTATGTTTGACGCTGAGAGGAAGTCTAATCCTGTCTAGTCAACCTTCATTAATTAATTACAGAATGTTCTTCTAGTATTGATGAAACACATTATCACCCTTGATATTACACATCAGGCCTCTATCATGGAAGCTGAATGGGATTTTAAATGGAAACATTCATTAATAACACAACAATTTACATTGCATCTTTAATTCTTTTGTTGGACTAGCATTAGCCTGAAAAGCTTGATAACAATTGCCATCATAATGGGTTTACTATTACTATGCACCGCCTCTACTTTCTCATAGTAACACTGCCCTCCATTGCCCATTACCATAGCAACAAGGGTGTGGGGCGTAGTCACCGGCAACAGTGAAGCAGAGGCAGATAGAGAAAAGGCTCTCTATGGGGTGAGAGAGTGTGTGTGTGTGTGTGTGTGTGTGTGTGTGTGTGTGTTAACCCAGTCCCTTGGGTTTCATTAGTACAACCTAATGAGCTCACATACTAACACACACACTGAGAAATGAGAGGTTATACTTGTGTGTGTGTGTGTGTGTGTGTGTGTGTGTGTGTGTGTGTGTGTGTGATGGAGAATGAATTGAATTGAACAATCAAGTGTTCCCATCTCTACTGATAGTGGACACAAAAGGGTGAGGGAGCATAACAGACACAGGGAGAGAGGGGGAGAGCGGGTGTGGTGGGGGGGAGTCGATCCATCAGAGCCCCGCCCCACCCAACCAAATGAGCCGTCCCAGAATTCCCCAGAGGCCTTGATGACATCATCCATCGCTGCCTCACGCATTATTCATCTTTACACACATCTTTAGCGCGTCCCACTTCCTGCTCACGTTTGGCATTAGAGTGTGGAGCGTCATGAGAACCACAGAGGCTTGGTCAACCCTCCTGCATGAGCACATCAAATACCGTATGCACACAAAAATGTACACTATTACCAGAACTAAACAAGCATTCAGGCTCCCTCATGTGGCTCGAAGGTGAACTGCAGATATACATTTTAAAAAGATAGAAGAGAATGGAAGAAATGCCTCGAATATAATCTCCTGCGGCCGACCTGTGGGTCCCGACCCAGTCTTTGGGAAAGTCTGGTTCCTATTAAAGCCTACCAATCCGTATGTACTGCAAGTAAATCATGTCGAACAAAGCAAAACAAACTGACACAAACAAGTCATGTGCCAACAGAAAGCAACTGAAACAACACAATCAGAAACAACGCAAGGTTTTGCACTTTCATAATGTTAAGGGTCTAGATTTACAAAACAATGAGCAAAACAGCAGAGGCCGAGATATCTACTGGATCTATAGAGACATAGAATAGAATATTTTGCAAATGTCTGATCGGATTATAATAATTACTGTGCCACTTCAAGTCAAGTGTTGCACACTGATGCAAAAACCTGCTTAACTAGTTTTTGTCTGGCTAATGAGTGTCACAGATTTTAATCCAGTGTGAGTCCTGGTCATGGGGGGATTAGGGGTTAAAAATCTAGGAAGTACAGAGCGGTTTCTCTATGTGAGGGGGGGGGGACCACAACAAGTAGTCATCACACTCCCAGCTGACAGGATTAATTAGAAGGGAGGAGGAGAAGAGGAACAAAAAGACAGTGAACTTCAGTGAAAATACTTAAAGCCTGGACAGATTACAGCCGTGAGAGACGGTGGAAAGGTCTGCGGAACATAAGTTGTGTCTGTCCTACATGAAGCAACGACAGATGACCACAGAGGCAGAATTTCCACCAACCAAGCCTTTTGGTTGTCACACACCAATTCCTTGTCCAAAAATGTAGCAGGAATGTGTTCTCTGTTACACCAAGACTGCATCGACCACCGTTGATATCACAGAGAGAACATCCTCTCGCTTCTGACCAGTCGACTCGCTGTAGAGTTCCATGATAAGACAACAGCAGAACAGATCCATGAGGCCAGCTGTTCACAGTGAGGTCCACCAGTCCAAGCTTACCTGGCCTGTTGCTCCCACCACCATGCCTGTGCTCATGGGTGCTCCCAAAGAGGCCGCAACACCCCGGGGTGAAATATATCCGATGCGTGTACGACTCGGTGCGTCGGAGCCAAGATGGAAGCATGCGTTCAGCTAATGTGTGTGTGTGTGTGTGTGTGAGCGAGATGGGGGGGGGGGGGGGGCAGGACAGTCTTTCCGACTGTGAGTGGATTAGTGTGTAACGTGCAGGAGGTATTAACACACCGCGGCCGACACACACACACACACACACACACACACATGGATGTGTGCACAATGAGGGGTGTGTGCATTCTTAGAGGGGATTACGTGGACAAAAATAGAGGAGTCTTTTCTACTGACCTAGAATCAGAATGGTGCAATAAAGACACAATGGAGGGTGGACGAGCCAGAGTGCGCACACACACACACACACACACACACACACACACACACACACACAGGTAATGGTAAACACACACCACCTGCTGCATTCTCACTTGGCTGGTGTTCTTGCACAGATTTTCTTTACCCCAAGCAATGACCGATTATCGTGATTTATGATCACATTACAATTCATTATAACATTATAATGAATTATGAAAAGATCATAATGTATTACAGCAATGTGAATTATCATACATTATAATCCTTGCAAAAAAGTGTCAGTGAGTGACAAACAATTATAAATAATTCTGCTTTACGACCTTCTATGTCATTATGTAATTAATTATAATGTGTCATAATCATTATAATAAAATGTTATGAGTGCTTATAACTATATTTATACAGTGCTATAAGTAGATTATTATACACATTATAGCACCTTTATAATGCATCAGTGCTGGTGAAAGGATCATTTGGGCTTCAGTCTGCAGAGCAACAAGGACCATGTGACGCCTCCTGAGCTCTCTGGAGATGAGAAGAAGAAGGTAGGATCACATTATGGGCCCTCCTCTTAAAGGGCACTCCGACTGAATACATAAGAGTCAGTTTAATGATAAAATGTTGCTTCATGTCTTCTGCTTCATCCAGGCTGAGAAATGAACCCTGATGATGTCATAGTGATGTCATCAGGGATTTGAATCAGTTAATTGTAAAAGAAATTGGGACGTGGACTTTGAGGACATAAGTGAGTGACACTGATATGAGACGTACATTGTAATGGATATTATTTATGTTTATTTCATATGTATTTAAGTATGCGTGCACTGTTTGTTATTTGTATCTTGTAAATACTACAAGATATACTACTACAAATACCGTGAATACATTCTATGACTTCAATATTGTCATATAAGCCGGGGTTGTATAGATGCAGTAAGACAGTCACTGGAGCTCTACTGTACATTCCAAGTCATGCGTGTACAAATTATGGTCCATATCTCAGGAACAGATTAGAGTTCAGCCTCCCTGTTAATCAAAACCACCGTCCTGCCCAGAGGATTTACAGGGTTTATATATATATATATTACATTTTATCATATCTATCTATCTATCTATCTATCTATCTATCTATCTATCTATCTATCTATCTATCTATATATATATATATATATATATATATATCTAGTTGCATCATCTGCTTCTGGCTGCTCTGTGGCGACACCTTTTCTTTTTCTTAGCGGTATCTCCTAAAGAGAAGGACGGCATGCAGCTTGATTGATGACATATTTATTGTTGAGTTGTCGCAAAATCAATTTTGATCTGTTTGACCGTTTTGAACTGTCATGAATGTGTTTCCTCTGTGTCAGTAGCATACGTTACATGAGTCACTGCTGCTGAACCCATCATATAACATTTATGTTGTATGTAAGGCAAGTCTAACTTTTCATGCACACAATCCAAATATACTGAGGAAGAATTACTGAACAAGAAGAAAAGGATCAATCACTTCCTTGTCGGATTAGTAGTAGATTCATCTATTTCTCATACCCATCCTTAATATGCAAATGACACAATATGTTTTAGTGTGCAGCTTTGATCAGCAAATTCTACCTGTGAGTGAATCAACCGGTCTGCTTATGAAAGGATTAATATCCTATAGAATATTTTATATATATATATATATATATATATATATCTATAGATACATATATATAGATATATCTATAGGCTATATATATATATAGATATATATCTATATCTATATCTATATAGATATAGATATATATAGAATGATGTACAGTGAAGTACATTAGTATGTAACACGTGTCAACAAGAGGTCGAGAGGATGGGCTCCACCATTTGAAAGAATCATTTTTTGCCAAAAACTATTTCTACAGAATATTTCTAACTTAACAATACATCGCGATCACTCACTTACAGATACATGTTTAACTAATTAAAACAAATATTACATCATTTTAAGAATAACAGACCTTTGATATACAATAAACCTTGACCCTGTTCCCTGTAATCAGTGATTCCTTTATCTCGTCTCCTCATTCCTAACTTTTGAAAAATGTATTTGGATCCATTTCTACAATTTACACAAACGTTCCTGCCTTTACTATATTTAAAAAACATTAGTGCATGCTCATATAACCCTACATCTTTATGCCCAAATACAAAATTCAACAAAGTGAAACAAAATAAAAATGACTGTTTGGGCGGATATAATCTATTTTCTCATTTAAATTGCTTAGTTTTTACAGATATGTCTATAATGGGAAGAGACATGGAGCTCTAATGGCTCCAGTCAAGTTCTGTTACATAACAGTGTTGGTGCCGCTTATATTCTCCTGCTATGAAGATAATTGTGTTAATGAACCAACTTACATCCTCTGTATATCTGTGGACTCCAGTACTGGACTCAGAGATGAAATCAATATTAATCTTTCCATCTGACCCCGAGTAAAACAGCAAGTAATTACTGATAAGGTTTAGAAAATCCATCCTGTAACAAATCATTTGATTTTTGATTTGCTTTATACCATTATATGTGGGTTATATTCAGGCACGTGCACAGATAGACCCCTAGTGGTGCTCAAGCACCTGCCCTTTTGCCCTGAATGAGAAAAGTGCCCCTTCTACTGGAGCCCCATTTTGTCTTCATTCATCAGTATTTAAGAATAAAAATGACTCTCTCTGTCATCAATTCCCCCCAAATGTGTTTTGATATCTGACGGGGCATTTATTTGAGTTCTTGTGAGAATTTCGCCCCGACATGCTCCGCGGCGCTCACAAGTCCCCCCCCCCCCCCCCCCCCCCTCCCCTCCTCCCTCCTCCCCCTCCTCCTCCACTTAGTGCTCATGCAGTGCTGAGCTCCAGGCCAAACGGGTGCAGCCTACTTCTTCTCTGACCCGCAGCGTCAGACAAACAGGTAATGACGGTGTTTGTTCAATCCCCCGACGTTGTTTGTGATAAATGAACCACAACATTAGCGCCGCTGAAAACATTACGTCACAACTGGTCCGACGTTTCCTAAAAAAAATAAACAAACAAAAAACTCACGAAATCCGTGATTTCAAAGCCTTGTCCAGCTGTTTACTGACGTTACTCATGTTTAATGAAGAGAGAGAGGGAGAGAGATACAGGCAGCCATCTTCTTTGTGTTGTTGTATAAATGCCGTTTAGACAATTTCGAAAGTATGTTGATCAGTATGTAGTATGTAGCCAATCATCTTTATTCATAAGGAAAATGTAAGCTAGCTGTCTAATCTAGCTAGCTGTCTAGTCAGAAAACAGTACAAAATGTGTGTGTACTGTGTTGTCAGCTTTATAGAGATTATGTATTTATTTATTTATTATTATTATTTTTAATTTCATAAATAATTTTGGCGATGGGTGCCCTTTTTTTTGGTTTGAGCACCTGCCCCCCAAAATGTCTGTGCACGTGCCTGCTTATATTCATATTTAACCCACATCATTGGGGCCAGGAGGTGGAACGCTGCCCTGAGGAGCTGACGCAGTATTAAGAGCAACACAGTCCTTGTATAGAGGAGGTAGTGGAGGATGGGTCAAACAAACACAGGACTTTCACCCAGGTCACCACTGTGTGAAACCAAAAGTCAACATTGACTTATTCTACCTCACTGTTGTTATGTAACTTTCATACTGCTGAGACATCGTAGAAACGTATGAAAGCATACAAGTATAACTATTATAACCTGTAACCTTTTTCATTCAAAGTATAACCATTAAACATTTGTACTGTTTTATTTCTTGATAGAGTGATTAAACCTATAAACTGTTTTAAGTCATAATAGAAGTGATTAACCATATAAACTGCATAGACGCCTTATAAATAACCCAAAACGTATCCTTCCTCTTCTCAACAGGACCACACCAGTTACAACCAGTTACATTCTGTGTGTGACTCAGAAAGAGGAGGACTGTGAGTGACGCATGAACCTGAAGGAGGAACTAGCCTCAGAGGAGCATAAAGCAGCAGAACAACTGAGTGGGATTGGGCTAGACTTAGGGATATCCCCCCCTGAGAAGTGAGATTGGGCTTTTCCCCAACTAGAGGATGGGATAGACTTCTTGAATAGACAAGAAGACCCACTTGCTGTCTTACCCACTTATAGGAGGACAGAAGACTATGCTATCAGAGAGGGAAGCCTGAGGAAGAGGGAAGAAAAGAAAAACCTCTCAGAGAGCTGACTGTGAGAGGAAGACAGCAGAGCAGAGAGGAGAGGAGAGGAGAGAGGAGAGGAGAGGAGAGAGGAGGAGAGAAGAGGAGGGGAGAGAAGAGAAGAGAAGAGGAGAGAGGAGGAGAGAAGAGGAGAGGAGAGGAGGTACCAGGAGAGACCTGGATTATACAGCATCGCAAATCAGTGAAAACTGATCAGAGGAAAGACCCCTTCAGAGTCGGAGTGTTAGACTTAGTCTTTGTAGCACAGAGACTGTTTCATTGACTTGAAATTGTTGAACTTGAATGAAAACACAGCCTTACATTTTGCAAGTGTCTGAAGCAAACAAAGTATTGTGGTTCTTTAGAACAGTTTAACCCTCTTCCCCTGTCCGTTGATGGTGTGATCAGAAGTGATGACTGAAGCAATCAGAGGAGCTTGAGGTAAGTTCCCTGAATGAAGACTTGGCAGTGTTAGTCATAACTGGTGAGATGTTCCCAATAGGCAACAGTAAAGTACAGATGAAGTACATAACTATTACATACAGGGTGTTAGGGTTACATCCCATTGAGAGCGCCTAGGGCTTCACCGTAAAAGACTCTTACGAAGACAATAATTCCGAAATCCTAACGATTAAAGATAAAAGACCGACGGTATTGTCCCGACCCCGGAGAGAGGAACCTGATCCTTGCAGGTGGGACAGCCGACGGAGGGACCACCATGTTTGGTGCGTAAGACTTCCCCGCCTAGACACGGGGCAGGAGCCGCTCACGCTACAAAACTTAACTAATGCAACCGGCATACGGAACTCAGAGAGATTTCCATCATATGTTGTCTAGCAATGAGCGAACAGGCTGACATACGGCCTTCATCACTGCCACAGGCAAGAGCTACGGGAGACATTTGTGCTCAAGGACACATTGACATGAGACTAGCAGAGCAGGAGCCGGGGATCGAACCGCCGAGCCTCGGTCAACCCGTAAACAGCCATGGTTAACGTATCTTCTGCTTCATGGTTCGGCTCTCTGTTATGATGCAGTTATGTTCTGTGTGACTGTTGGCTAGCGACAAGATGACACGCTCTTGTAACATTTAGCCTCTAATGCAAAGATCAATGTGTAAAGAAAGCTTAGCATATTGTGATGATGAAACTGATACATAAATGTGCTTCTATTGTGATGTGAATGTTTCAATGTAATGCAATATTCTTTTCAATTAATCTTACACTAAAATATGGACCAAGAAAAAGATTAGATTACCCTTCTTTATACAAAAACACCAACAATCTACAAAGCCCTCCCCTTTCTCTGTAATGACTTCAATACAGTCCATTATCCATTAAAACACATCATATATGGGATATTAATACTATTAAAGGAGCCCGGTCCATTACTTGGGCTACTGAGGTGCTGTTTTCTTCCGGATCGATCTGTCTGACGCGCTGTTCTGTCAGCCTCGATTACCTCCGTGTTCACCTTTGGATTGCAGACATAATCCACCGACACGTTCACTTGGTATGAATATTAGTTGATTCGGTCGTGCCGTGGAACACATACTCTTTGGTGCACAGTGGAGCAAACTCACTCTTACCTCGACAGCGGTCAAAACCCTTTCCCTTTCCGGGGTCCAACACCTGATGGCAATAATTACCTAATTGCTTATATAGGTGAGCACAGGACCCAAGAACAGCGCCACCCAGTGTACATATAGAGGAATGGGCATTTGATGGAAACATTTGGTACCTACAAATACATATCAAAATAACAGGTATCCTTTTTGTCTGCTCTAAATCAAAAGGACTCCTCAAGACATTTTCACTAACCGTTCTACTACTACCCAAACGCCCTGGTGTCTACAGTGTAGTGAGGAGCCTCTGGCAGCAGGTGCCGCCACAGCTGAAGCATCACTATGACTATTTAGAAGCCTCATAGTCCTCATGTTGTTGTACTCGGTGTGTCTCATCACATAATGATGAAACTGTAAGAGAATAGAAGCTCTCACTGCATTTAAAACAAACGGCTGTTGATTGTGATGATAGAAGCGATCTCTGAGAGCCACAGCTCAGCGTCCCCACCATCCCCCAACAGCCTGTAGTCACGTAAGAAACACACACAAGTACTGTAGGCACACACACACACACACACACACACACACACACACACACACACACACACACACACTAACACACATGTGCCCTCGTACATATGCAACAGCATGCATCCAACACACATACATGAAAACAGACAACATCCGAAGGTGATGCTCAGGTACATTCAGGCCACACATACACACCCCACCCTCCATGGGGTGTTGAATAATGGATGCAGGCTGAGGGGGGTGGGAGGTGATTATTCAGCACCGCCTCAGGACACTAGAGGTGGGGGTGCAGAGGAGCACATTACACATCTTGAGAACACATTTCCATTTGCTGTATTGAGGGTCCGGATTGCAAACACACAATCTTCTTGGACATCCTGTGAAGAGCTGTAAGGGTTAAAAGTACCCACTCGTGTCAATCAGTGTTACTGATGGAAGGTGAAGGATGCATGAGGGAGGCAGGGCAGGGTGTGTGTGTGTGTGTGTGTGTGTGTGTGTGTGTGTCAGACCAGGTAAATATGATGCATTGGACAGGAGGAGGGGTCAAAGATAGAGATTCAGCATGGGATGAAAACGCACCTTCTGCAGCTATTACCTGCCAACCTTTTGTGAATTATTACACGAGAGCAGAACAAGGCCTTGATTAAAAATGCAACGCTGTGACAGTTTATATACTGCATGTTATTCATGTTATAAAGGTGTGTGTGTGTATTTATATATTTGAGTTTATATTATGAGCAAGCAACAGGACATTCTGAGCACAAAACAAATAAAGTGCACACATTCACACACCCTTATTTTGAAGAAGAAATATTATTATGAAAAGAATAATTACATTTGAACAAACAGCACTCTATTCGGTGCTCAAATGTATTTGCATGTTTGCTAATAATCACAAAGTCTGTTTGTCTGCAGGCTAGAAAGCTGGAGGTGAACATTTTCTCTTGTATGATTTATAGTTAAAGTGTTGGATTGTTAAATATAAAAAATCAAAAAGAGTTTATGAAAGAAAAAATATTTTAAGAAAAGACAAAAAAGAAAAGAAAGGATAGTTGTAGAGAGCAGTTAGGATGGGGCGTTCACATGACTCCGTTTGACTCATTTGCCCTTTCTCAACATCTCCAACAGAGCGCTGCTATGTGCCACAACTTCAGCCAATTAAAGAACTGAAGAAGGTCGTTTTTGTTTCGCTGTTTAGTCTCCAATCCTATCACTAGTGGGATGATGTAACTAGGGAGGCTCTGGGAGGTGCCTGGATGGAGTAGACACACCACAGCCACACAAAAGAAGTTTGAACAATTTAACATTTAACATGAACGTCCATGGTTATTATCGTACACTTATGTAGATAAATGAACCAAGCACAGAATCGGTTTTTCTTTGCTCAAATTATTTTCAATATGATAATTTCAATGCTTTTGCAGCACCTGAATTCCCCTCTAGGGATTGATAAAAGCTTGATTTATTTTATATATCTTAATTTATGTGCTTACAAAACATATTTTTTCGTGCTCAAAATATTCCAAAGCACACTAACAATTTAGGCACAAATGTGGCTCCATACATTCTACCGAACTAACGTTTACAAGAGAACTCTTCTGTGGCTCCTCAGGAGTCAATAAAGTCTCAATTGGGTTAGAAGCTTTAACTCCCACTAGTGTAATATACACTAATTAAAGAAGAGGCTAGCTACACTATAAATCAGGCAGTTTAGTGGAAATGAAGCGGTGCCACCCAATGACCGTGTCAGTCCGACCAATTAGACAGTGTGTATCCTCCGGCTATGCAGACGACTCCCCACCAGAGCTGGTATCCTCTGAGCCCTCCATTGTATGTGATTCAATTCTCATTTGATTCCTTCATTTTAACACTGACACTGACCAAAACATCAACAAAGATCTCCAAGATACAGATGACAGCATCGCCTTGTCTTTCTTTCCTCTGTGTCACTTCTGAGAAGCAAAGGGTGGAAGGACACGAGGTGCAGTGGAAGGTCTTGTGTAACAAGGCGATCTTTCTGTGCCGATGAATGGACTGGCCTTTTAGCATTTCGCTCCCGCTGCTCAGTGAGCTGCCATGTCTCCAGCGCTGCTCTCACATGTGTGACTGGCCTTGTCATTTGAAATGGGCTTTAATTCATCCTCGGCCAGGCGCTTCCTATGAATTTCACCCTGTGACATGCACAAACTCTGGAATGTGAACGCCCAACAACACCACTCAAGGCACATACACACACTACTGCTGACAATATGATGGGGTAGCAAGGTTGTCAAGTACTTAGATACCCTACTGATCAACTTAATAACTTAACGCTGGATGTTGAAAGCCAGATAGCCATTGTAATTTAAGCTCTATATTTTCTTGTATGTATTATTTGAGGAGACTTCCATTGCATATCATCCGACATGTATCTGAGTATAAATGCTAAATCTATAGTGTCCCAATCAGGTTAGATGGAGCATTGTTCTTAAATTCTTGTCTAGTGAAACTCTCCTTGACCTCCAATGGAGGAAAATGATGTTGATTACAGACTTGGGTTTTATATTCATAGCTCTGGCCAACGGTTCTATAAGTTATGATAAAGTTGTACTTACCAAAGTAATGGCAGAGGTCTCTCCTCTAAAAAGTAGGGCCAACAAGGAAACAAACCTCTGATGATCATTTAGTTTGTAGAAAAGCAAAATGTGTTTTGGAAGTGAGTGTGAATGGTCAAACTATTAACCATCTAGTGTAAACGTTCACCACAGCAGACAGAGACTTCCTGCTTCAATTGTGTTCACCATACCTGGCATAGTTACTCATGGTTTTCCTGTGCAAAAGGATCATTTGTGACATTAGGTGTGCGCTCACTTTTGGTTTTGCTTCCAAATAATGTTGTAACTAATTTGGCAAAATTGTGATTGTTTACATCCTTTTGGTTTTTCTGACTGCTCATCTTTCCTGCCCTGGTGTATCTATTAATCAGTGATGTCACAGTGATGTGAGTACAATGTTACTATAACTGACTGAACCAATGGCTACGACAATAAAACCCAAACAGCCATAAACTGTAGTTATCCTTTAAGCATGTTAATACTTATGAGGCACCCTCACACTTCAGCTTGTTCACTGCTCATCCTTTGTTACTCTCCGTCTCTTTTTTAGGCCAGTGGCTCTACCTCAGCACAGGCTGGGACATACCAGTGAACTAAACACTAATCACAAGACCAGCATCGCGGGGTTCCCCTGGGTTCTAATCGAGGTCCTCTTCCCTTTCAGTGAGTGGAAAAGCATGTTCTGCCATAAATCCCTCAGGGACAGCTAAACTATCAGCTTCACACTGTGTGTAGAGTTAACAACATGTTTTGAGCCAGAGCAGACCCTGAAGAGCAGAAGGACCGGCTTCTTTAAGGGGACCAGTCTTTAACTTGCCTTGGGTAACATATTGCAATAGAAATTAATCTTAATCTACACTACATTGCTTACAAATGTATCTTCATCCATCTTGAATCTTAATTGCTGTAAAATAAAGCATTTCACTCAATATGAAAGGGATATCATGTCTCCATCCTGCCTAGAATCTATCCTATCTTCTGATCAGAAGAATAGCAATTCTGAGGATTTTCAACAAATCCTTTAATCAAATGGTCGAACTGACATACATCGGTGATCGGTAAAGTGTTCATCATTTCACATGACAGCACCGAGACCAGTATTCTTCTTTTGCTTTGGGCTGCTTGTTAATGAACAAGAAAGAAAGAAAAAGGAAACGGCTCTTTGTCAGGACCTTGTTGGTGTCCCAGATGCTGTGTCGGATGACTTCTGCTATGACACACAAGCAGCACTCGATGCTCATTTTCATTAAATCAACACCATACAACTGTTGGATCTGTTCAATATCAGGCCGATCCTGGCATTAACAATTCAAAGTGTGGCTTGAGGAACGGTCCAGCAGTAAGCGCTAATGGAAAGCTTAGAAATCATCCAGATGGCGATTTGGTAAGCATACTCAATATGGAGTCCAATTTTCTGTCCTAGTAATGGGAAGCCTTGACTCAACACCAGCATGATGATTAAAAAGAGAAAATCTGCCAGAGCAGCACCAACATCCACTGATGGATGACTGACATTATGTGTATGCCAAATGACAAGAAAATCAGACAATGTAATGGAGCTCATCCCCTGTCACACTACTGCTTTATCATGTTGCACAGCGAGAGGTGTCACTCAAGCATTCCTAATCCACAAGGGGAAAATTCAGGTTTTACTCCAAAGCAGCAGATTTAGCAGGATGTCCTGTCTCACTGTGTGTGTGACTGTTCATCTATATGAGAAGGGCGAGAATAATATGAGGTGCATCTGTATAGACGCCTGTGTGTGTCTGTGTAGCGTGTGGCGAGGCTGTGCCAATGGGATTATCGGAAACAAAAGCTGATGTTGGTGGTGAGGCACAGTGAATGGGACCCGCTACAGAGCAGAGCTAACTGGATTAGCCCAACCACTGTGGGCTAGACATTCATCAAGGCTTCATGGCTTCATGCCTCCAAAGACACAGATGGACTGTGAGGGGAGGAGGCAGGGGAAAGGAGAGGGTAGAGAGGGATGCTGAAAAGACGAGGAGGCAGGGGGATGTGAGAGTGAGGCTGACGGATAAATGAGAAGATAAAGCAAAAGAAAGACTCGGCCAAAGAAAGAAAGAAAACATGTTGCCGTCACAACTGCAACCACTTCTGGATTAATCATACAAATCAACATGGGATTCAGCTAGTGCCATGGCCTCCTCGGTCCTGTCAATGTAATCGTCCTTTGCTGTATTCATCATCTTAGTATGTTCAACAGGAGGTATGAAGCAGATCGCAAGGAAACTACAAATGCCAGTCATCATCATAAACCAATCAAACCGAAGGATGTACAGTATGTATTTTCTACATAAAGTATATTAAGCAACTAAAAACAATCATCCACGTTCAACCCTGATATGATGTGGATATCAAACTAACATGCAATATCAAAAACATTTGTATCAATACAATGAGACTATGCTTGTTCACTGCCAATGCAAACGTCCATACTGGCCATACCTGCACTGAGGGGTGCGATTGTATTTTATTGAAATGACATCTAGTAACGCATCCACTTCTCAGATCTGAATCCTTTCGAATCCCTTATTGACTTTTATTGGGTTTACCTTTTACTCTAAAAGGCTCAAATAACAGCAACTTACTCACATCGTTTGCTGAACACAGACACCAGCTGCACAGATGAGCAAACGCGTCATTTCATCCATTACAGAATGAATGTTGGTTTACTTCAGCTAATCTTAGCCACTGCTAAGGTTAGTCATTTTAACCAGGCGGTACCTATATTTTTTCCATGGATCTTTGATAATACAAGGAGGGGAGAGACAAGAGATGTTATAGCAGTAGAGCGAAGCTGGCTGTTTTGCAGATTGGGAACTCGATCCAAAATGGAATCGGCGATTGGATGAGCCCAACCCTACTGCAATTTGTTAATTTTTATGTTTCAACATTTTCAAAAATCATCTATCAGAAAAATGCTTTTCCAAAAAGGAAAAGGAAACTGTTATACCCAATATGCCTGCCTTAAAGATTCAAACCAAACTAAATATAACAACAAAGGGAGAGTTAGGGATGGAAAACACACACAACCACCTCTGTTGTTCATCTCTGCACCTGAACTCTCAGCTTGAGGCCAACAACACTTTGAACGTAGCGTCCTAGGCTTTAGAGGGTAAAGAGACACACACAGGCACTAAAGTACACACCAACAAACACACATAGCTAAAAAGCAACTAAATCAGAAGAGACAGAAGCCGACGGTTATTGATTCAGTTCAAAACACAGCAAATAACCGTAGGAAATGAAAAGATACAGGGCACTATCAAAGCAGGACGGCCCTTTAAAAGCCTCCAACCGTATTCACCCAGCCTTTCAGTCCAATAAAAAATCCTAACACCACAGCAAATCTCCCCAAATCCCCAGCAGAACCCTCAGCCTCCACAGAAAGGTCAATCTTCAATCAGGAAGTCAGTGGGAGGTGAAGAGCTGCAGAGGTCAGATCCACAAAAGTCTTTTGAAGCAGACTCCATGACTTCAAACTGTAGCGAGGCCGAGGTCAAACGGCGTGAGTGGTTACATCATGTAGCTCTGCAGCACAGAGGGCTGCTGGGTAACGATTCTCTTTTATTTTCTGTTCCGGTGTTTATTCATTGATGGCCAAGAGCCTGACCCTAATAATCATACCCGTGTTTTTCCTTAACTACGAATCATAAATACTTATGTGTATTTGTTTCTACTGTGCTGGGCAGAAATACGTTTGCGTTCATCATTGCTGATTAATGAAGTGTGAGCTTTTCAAATCAACCTGCATTTAAATGTGTTACTGAGCCACAATAATGTAGTTTTACATAAAAATGTTCTTCACTCAATTATTTCTGCAGCTTTAAGCTGTTGATCACCTATCATCACGTTCCATGATTAGGTGCACTAGGTCAAGAGATAACAACTCAACCAACTCCATGACAACTGAGCTAGCTCCATCTACTGATGAAGCACATCAAAAATGCTTTTGTGTGAATAGTTTTACAATTCATGTTGTTTACATTGAAGGAAACGTTTCATTTTTCTGTGTTTATGTATCCTTTAATGTGGAGCATTTTAGGGAAGTCTGTTTCAAACTACATTATACATTACTTTTCTAACATTTGCTGATGATTACTGATATGTATCAATTTGTGATGTATATACATACATATGTTTATACATTACAGAACAACACATAATGACTTCACAACAGAGATGCACTCTGATATTCTTTTTGCGTCCTCGACCAGGTGAATCAATAGAGGCTTCGCTGGATTGTTTGGTCATATGAATACAAAGGACGCAAAAAGAACAGTGGGACTAATTGAGAGGAATAAGCACCAATGACACCCAGGAAACAACCTCTGACAAATAGCAACAAATGAACATTAAAGCTTACGTGCAGAACATGTGTCTCCCCGTTTGGCAGTGAGAGTAATTAACACATGGGAAGGAATGGCGTAGATGCTCCAAACTTTGCTTTCAGAGGAGGGATTAAAGTTAATACATTTGCACTTAAAGAGAGCGCTCCTGGGGGGCAAGGGAACATGCAGCGAGCTCACCTGCAGGCATACGTGCACCAGCGCGGCAAAGTCGCCATTGACAACGGACACCACAACTCCAATATAATCAGCATTGTGTGAACTCTTTTGGCAAGGGTTTGAATATAACAGACGTTCATCTAAATGTAAAAGTCCAGGCCAATCCTCCCATTGTAGAAATCCACTGACAGAAGTGAAACGACAGGTGAAGGACCAGTCAATGGGAGAGAAGGAGAGCATTGCCACAAACATCTGTTTGAGCCTCCCCCTCTGCTGATATTGACAGAGAATCATTCATAAATTCAAAATGTATTCAGTTCAGTGTGCCACAGCGAAGTGGATAGCTACAAGCTGCAGGCCGATTAGTATTGTGGAAGATGTTGGTCTGAGGAACTTTCTCAAGATGCGTTCACGTTGCGTTTGGTGTGAACGCAAAGAATGACGGCACGTATGAGCCTCCCTTTAGACGCACCATTACCAGAAGAATACACGAGTTGTATGAAAAGGAGAGGACTACAAAAGCGACGGCGTTACAACGTGCACCAGCTGTTGCTCTCACTGGAGACTTCCGGACATCGCTGGGTAACCATCATCACCTCAGAGTTACAGTGCATTATATTGATGAACAGTGGGAGCTGCATTCACATGCTCTGACTGTCATGAAAGCAGAAGACAGACATTTGCTGAAACGTGCGTGGAACATTTTATTAATGTTGCACAGCAGTGGAACGTTTCAAATAAAGTCAGTACACTGAGCACGGAGAGTGAAGAAATATAACTGCTACTGTGTAAAGGGAATACTGCTGTTAAAAAAGAATGTGATTAATCACGATTAATCGCAGAAAATCATGCGATTAATCGCGATTAAACATTTTAATCGTTGCCCAGCACTAATTAAAACACATATGTTATTTAATTTTTTCATCAAGAGTCTTATAATGGCTAATATTTATACCAAAATAAACTGTATATCCTGATTTATTGGGAGAATCCAAGCAATTCAAGTAAGCAAAATAAGTAAAATCATATATTCAGCACCCCCCTATATCCAGAATGGAATGATCCTTTGTTTCATAACCACATTTTCCCGCCACTACAATGATTTGTCAGATGTCAGATGTGCATTGGAATCAGGCTCCTTATATTGTATGAAATAGTCAAATATTGTGGGTCACCCCTAGAAAATACATTGCATCGTCATCGTCTCTATACCTTTAAACCTTCCTTGAGGTGTAGAATCACCCTTTTACTGAAGTAATAATGAGCATGTCCTTGATGAAACATTAAAAAATTGTCAGCAACAACTCAAACCTCACTTCACCCCAAACCTAATTTAAGTCATTTGAGATTTGAGCCTTTTCCCTTCTGTAAACAGAGAACAGATGGTTGGTTAGCAGCCTGCCATATGTGTAGACTGAGGCATTCTGAACAATTATTCTGATTGGCTGCATTCAGTCTGACAGGCGTTATTAATGTCAAGCCCACTGGGATAAGAAAGCACTGATAGTTTTCTGCATTTCGCTTCCTTTCCTGCTGAAGGTGGTCTGGTGTATTCCCAGAGAAGGAGGTGGAATGACTGAAGGCTCCTCTCCACAGCAGTAGATGATTATGTGTCAGATGTGATATTTGACTCTGTACAAAACTGCTGAGCGGCAGACTATTATCAAGATCATCTATGTGTCAAGGTAAACTGAGAGACTCTCTTTTGTTTCTATAACACTGCTGACTTTACCCACACTGCTGAGATGTCAGAAAAATAAAAGGACTGTAGAAGCAACAGACATTTCAGGCTAGAAAACCTCCTTCAGTCGAAAAAAGGCATCTGGTCTAACACACTCGGTAGAAGAGAGGAGTTCTGCTCAAGTGCAAACAAACTAAACATGCTTCCTCTAAAAAGATGTTTAGTAAAACACAGAAATAAGCATACTGACAAGGCTTACTTCAAATAGTTACTCAAGAACTGATCTGTGTTTGTCATGGACAACACATTACATTACATTACATTACAGTCATTTAGCAGACGCTTTTATCCAAAGCGACTTACAATAAGTGCATTCAACATTGTTAATCAAAAGAACTACTAGTCACCAGAAGTCATAAGTACATTTCCTTTTCCAAACAAGCATCTAAGAGCATGAAGCAGAGCATAACTCAGAGCCAAAGTACAGTGCAGAAACAAGAAAAACAGTTAAGTAATACGAATACAATAAGTGCAACAAGCTAGTATGAATACAATAAGTGCTAAGTGGAAGGCTCAGGGTAGCACTTCCTGAAGAGGTGGGTTTTCAGCCTGCGCCGAAAGATGGGCAGCGACTCTGCTGTCCTGACGTCAGTGGGAAGTTCATTCCACCACTGTGGGGCCAGGACAGAAAACAGCCGTGACCGGGTCGATCGGCCGCCAGGACCTCTGAGCGACGGGGCGACCAATCGCCCCGAGACAGCAGAGCGAAGTGGTCGGGCGGGGGTGTAAGGCTTGACCATGGCCTGGAGATAGGAAGGAGCTGTTCCTTTCACTGCCCTGTAGGCTAGCACCAGAGTCTTAACACTTAAGCCAGATTTCAATCTACAGTCACCCCATTGTGGTCGAAGTCAAAGTGCAGTGTCAAGTCATTTATAAGTCTAAAGTCGTCAGAGCAAGAGCAAGTCTCTACTTATTTAAGACAAGTCAAGGTCAAGTCTGACATCTGACAGTGCAAGTCTGAAGTCAACATATGAAGGCTCGTCTGGGGTCTGATTGACCAGGTTTAGATTTGTGTAGTAAATTTGGCTCTACTGGTTGTAATTGACTTGATGTGCAGAGACTGATTTCAGGATCAGTAGTAGCCTTGTAGGCAGGTGCACCTTGTTTGATGAGTGAGACGTGCACGAGACATGGACGAGTGTGGTGAGATGTCCTGTTGTTGGTTATTGTGAGCAGCTGTACTGATTTGTTTTCCTGAGGTCTATGTTTGTGTCACCGAGCTGTGTTATGCTGGTGATTTTTGTGGCACAGAGTTGGGTGGTCCGGTATACACGGTGCTTAGACTGCTGTTGTTATGTCCCTGTTAGGTTTAAGAGCGGACTCCCTTTGGCGTTCGTTGGGGGGGTTTTGACGTGGTTGGAGAATTTGTCTCTGGGGCACATCCGAGGCTGCAGGTGGGTGGGTAGTTCACGGTTGCTTTACCAGGCCTGTGGGTTGTAGTGCAAAAATACCCACCACAAGTAGCACCTGAAGACTAGGGGGGAGTTTAGTTAGTGTCTGGTTAGGCATCTCGGGGGACGGGGCTGCAGTGATGTTAGCTCTGAATGAGCTGTTCTTGCTATAAGGGTGTTCGTGTAATAGTTTGATTCTGTACGGATCCGTTTGGGTTTTGTGTGTCCGGGCCGTATCCATGTTTAATACTCATACTGGACCCAGTAATGAGAGCTCTGCACAGCCTGTTGGGTGTCTGGGTAGTTCAATCAGGAGAGACAAGTCAGATGAAGAAAAGATAATTGTTTATTATATGATATGTGATGATACTGAAGGTAGAAAGACAATCATATTTAAAAGATACAGCAGCAAGATGATAGGCTAAGGATGTATTTGTTTCGTTGTGCTATTGGATAGATCAGCTGATCTAAACAGCTGATATCATGATTGACAGCCCCAAACAATGAAATTATGAGAGAGCATGCGTGAGAAGTGAATGGCAGATGTTAGAGAAATAAACTACGGGTTTAGCCATGCCAGAGTATAGTCTTCTGACTGAACTTACGCTAGAGCTTCAATTGGACCCAGTTACATTGCAGGTGCTACATCTAATAATAATATAATGCCATGGTTGGTGAGAGCTTTGTTGTAGTTTGGTTACCTCTTTGTGCTGTGCGTCTGGATTTGGTTGGCTAGTGAGCCTTTGTGTTGGAGGAACCTTTTGGATGCTACTTCGGATTAGCGCTTCAGTTCAGTACTCTGTGTGTTTTGGTAGCTGGTAATTATGGAGATGCCAGTTCTGTGTTCACCACTCATTCATTACATATAACTGTGTAATATCTTAGGGGGTTGCAGTGTTGAGATTGGTTGGTGGGCTGGGCAATGCCCTACAACCGGTTAGTATGGAATCTGTATATTTGAAATCTGTATGTAGTTTGCTTTGAATGTTAGCACTGCACTATGTCAGTATTCCTGGTGGAAACACCATTTTTATGGAGGGGGGTGTGACGACACCGCTGTTCCACTTGTTTTCTGGCTCTAATTTGTCTTTCAGGTTGTAGTCTCTCCACCTGAACATGGATGCCTCCTTTACTTTGGCAGACACGGCTGTTTAGTTTAGTTTGTTTCAAACATTTTCACACATTACTAATTACTGACTCTCCATGTTTGTTTATGTTTATGAAATATCTTTATTTTGTCATATACATTTTTTACACATATACAAAATTTAGCCTCTGCTTTTAATTAATTAATTAGGGGTTCAGTGTCTTGCTCAGGGACACTTCGACACAGGACACGTCCCGGGCAAGGATCGAACCATCTGGTAACCGCAAGGACCCTCTTAACCCAGTGTCCACGGTCGCCCCTGTTTAGTTTTTTGTTTAGTTAATGTTAATGTTATCCTTTAAATAAAGGTGTTTATTTATTACTTTTACACTCGTCTGGTCTCCCATTTATGTTGCAGCCTTTGAGACGGGTTGTAACATATGGGCCAACAAGGCCAATTCAAGTCTCAAATGAAATGTCATGTCAAGTCCTAAGTCTCTAATCATTGAAGACAAATCTCTAGTCAAGTCTCATGGCAAGTCTCAAGTCATTGAAGACAAATCTCAAATCAAGTCTCATGGCAAGTCTCAAGTGCTTGAGGGCCATTCCAATTTAAGTTAAAAGATAGTTTTGTTCTCTTGACAATTCCAAACTGGCGGTATGTTAAGTTTTTATTTCTCCGCGTCAATATAAGTCTAAAAGTTGAGATTTAAATGCTTTGATGACTCAAGTAAGTTAAGTCAAGTGTTGAAGCTCAATACAAGTCTCAGGTCTTCAGTTCTGCTTTCTAGTCACTGTTGTTAAGGTATAAAGGCAAAGTACGTCATATATTGTTACGAAGCAACTGTCAAGAGTGTGTAGCGGTCAAGCAGAAATCAAGCTTTCACTTTAATTGTGATGGATTGGATTGTGGACTTTTCAAAAGCCACTTCATCCGTTGTGAAATAAAACCAAGCCATGTATCTAATGAATTGCTAAAAACAGTTCCAAGTCATTTAGTGTGAAAACATTCTACACGTCTACCTCAAAATAACATTTAGCTTGTTGCCATTTTTTCATCTGCCATTTAGGTAACATTAATTAGAACATACAAACTGCTGTTGCTGTAGTGTGTGAAATATGGAAATCGAGTCTCTCTATCGCCTCTTTTCTCTGCCTGCTCCTTCACACTCTGCTGAACTGAAAACCTTCCCCCAATATCCAATCTTCGTCCATCTACACCCCTACCCCGTCTTTCTATTGTTGCAGCAGCTATATCACAGCCAAATCACTTCCAGTACAGCCAGTCAAGTCAAGCACAACCATATTCAGAAAAAGGATCCAATTAACATGATAGCTTCATCTGGGTCTGTTTCCTCTACGTTGATAGAATAACTGAAAAAGCTATGGATAGAGGATAGAGGTATGCATGAAGTAAAGCCTGACCCAGTAGGCTTTGCTATAATTCATATACATTAAAAATGTCTTGTACAGCCTTGATGGCTCCGTTCATGAGCAGCATTCCTATTGTAGACCAGGCTGCAACATCTGCCTTAAAGCTGCATTTTCTCTAGTGTCCACCAGGGGGCGACTCCTCTGGTTGTATAGAAGTCTAGTCTAAAATGACTCTACTTCTCTCTTGATTTATTCCCTCAGTAAACATTGTAAACATGAGTTTATGGTCTCAATCTCTAGTTTACAGTCTTCTTCAATACAGCATGATGTTCATTTAGTACATTATGCTCCATTTAGAGTCAAACAGACCATAAAGCAGGGTGTGATTTAGGGCGGGGCTACCTTGTGATTGACAGGTCGTTACTACAGCGTTGTCTAGTTTGGGAGTTCTCCACCTTTTTGTCTTACCCTTTCACATTGAGTTTTCATTTCAAGTTTCAAGTTAATTGCAAGATTTTTAGTCACCTAAAAATATCTTATTCAGCTTTCATTTTCTTCACTTCTGGTTGTATAAAACCAAGATGGTGACGGACAAAAACCAAGATGGCAATGGCCAAAATGCCGAACTCGAGGCTTCAAAACCGTAGTCCACTCAAACCATTCACATCTTATATACAGTCTTTGTTGTAGACTCTACAATAGACAACTCTGTATTAACTGTCAAGCCCTCCAAGAACCTGTGCTCGGTTCAACAACTGCACCTCCCAAATCCACACAGGAAATTCAATCTTTCACTGGAATGTTGGAGGTTGTCCAGTAATTCTTTTCAATGTCATGTAGTAAATAAGGGATTAGTTGGGGAGAGTTAGCGTTAGGAGAGAATGGGAAGAGAAAAACAGCCAATATTGTAACTTTATTTTCTCCCTCTTAATACTTTCAAGTCATCTTGTGTTGGCTTTTTTCATTCCTCTAATCTCTATGATGTTTCTTTTTATCCTGACCAACGAGAGTACCAGAATTAATTTGTTGGATAAGAGCATTTAGAAAGACAGATGGATGAATTCAACTAATTCTCTCCAGGTCTCAGAAGAAGTCATGGCCTTGAGACTGCATTGGATGGAGACGAGTTAATACCATAAATCTAATAAGATCTGCTGCATTTCTACAGCATGAGGTGTATATTAGAAAGACATGAGGCCTGGGAGATTGATAACATGCATGCACACACACACACACACACACACACCTGTCCTCGCTTTGGATGGCAAAGGTCACACAGAATGCTTTTTAATCAAGCTGGATCAAGGCCATTTCTGCCATGGTGCTCTATGAAATGTTGTCACAGCAAAGACGTGTGGTGAGGTTGGTGTCTGGTGAGGCTCTGACTCTACATCAGTCAGATTTACAAATATATGAACCCAATAGAGTAGCTTAAATCACCATTACATTGGCAGCTTGCACTTTGACTACTGGTTGTTTTTCATATTTCATATCAGCATTCTTTACACACACAGAGGTAAGGAACATATTTGATTCCACCAGGAGCGTGTGCCCCACCGACCTGCCTGCATTATTTATTTTTTACTTTTCATGATGACAGGTGAGGCTCTGCGCCCCTGTGTCTTAGGGTGAAGATCCAGCTGAACATGCACACACACTCTGTTGTTACCTGGTAACCTTTCTTTTCTAACTACTGTCTCTCTGTACACCTTCCAACAGTGTTACCCACCTCAAGAGATAAGGCCTGGAGAATAAAACACAAGGTTATCAATAGAAAACTAAATATAGCTTGATTGATTCAGTAACTTGGTTTCTTTCTCTATTTGATTCTAGAATTCCTACTGAAGCTGATGAATGGTTAAATATGCAGGAAAACACACACCAGTAGCAGAGATTGGCCTCAGGTCAACAGCCAGGCAGGTGCGGAAACTCAGTCATCTTTCTCTCTCCACTGAAATACCACATTCAGCATAAACTCTGTCCAAATGTGTTCAGTCTGAAAGTAGAGTAACTAGACTCCCACACAGTTGATTTGAGCAAGAGGAAGCAGAATCATACACCTATGGCGTAGTCTTCAGGAGCAGTTTGGGGCTCGAGTGTCTTGCCGATCACCAATCTTATGATTGTAAGACGACCACAGCCGCACCAAAGCACCTTAAATAACTGCGGCCTAAAGAACCTATTGGCCAGCCTGTCCTGCTGTCACTAAAGACATGTCTGAACAAGTTGGGGACATTCGACCTGCCCATGAAGTTGTTTAAACGCATATGGTCAAGGGATTTTGGAAAATGGCGTTCGTTGAAGGCATTAAAAACAGAAATACTCAATGAACAACAATGTTTCATCAATTAAAAGAAAATGCCGCCCCAGCCTAGAACAATTAAATGAGCAGCACACAATACGATAAGTAAGGCAACAAAATGAGTAAAACGTCAACATTTTTATTAATAGTCAAATTAGATTTTAATTGATGTCCTCGTACCTCTGGAACAGAACCTGGAAGTTCTGGTTTCACTTTGATTGTCTATTTGTCACCGTTTGTGGCTGTTGAACACAAGTAACAAGATCTTTAAGAACCGAACAATACGTTTGAATAATACTAGTGCATTTGGAAAATGCAGAAGCTTAAATTGTGGGAAATATAATGTTTTCGGTGGACTGTGCTCACGTGACAGACAACAGGCTTTGTGACCTCTGAACCCGGAACAATAACAAAAAACAGCTGAGGCTGTGTGTCTTCAGGGGGGCTAAGCTAATTAGCTTAGCGGGGAAACAACAGCCAAACAGATTCAATTGTCCAGACAATAACCACGCGCATGACAGGAAGCTTCGTAATTAACGGACATTGCATATAGTCCAAATCAATGTAATTAACACAATGACAAGAAAAACTCACAAGAACCAGTCACATATATTTATATAGCAACAAATCAACAAATCAATCCAGCAACACTGCGGCACTAGAGCACGAGCCATTCATATTATTCATAAAAACGACACCATAGACAAATGAATACAGTAGAAACACTACTGCAGATGTAAAGACTCAAAATCAGTGAACTTACCACAGCTGCTCTTCACTTAAAAAGTCCACTCAGGTCTCTCCAAACGTTTTCAAAAGCAGTAGCTTGTGCTGTCCTGTCGTGTAGCTGCCTTGGTTAGCGTAGCATAGCTCCAAACACCAAGAGCTCAGTTGCAAATGAAACACATTCTTAGCCATAAAATGTCCGCTGCTGTCAGCCAGAAATACCGTTGGTACAAATCCTTCTCCATGCTGGGTCAGGGCTGCTAGCTGTGGGCTTGACCGACCCTTTGACATGATGTCCAGCTTTTCTGGAAATGTCCTTCTCCAGAAATCCATTTAAAAACGCTAAAAATGCCTTGTCAATGTCATAACTTCTTACATATGTTTCAACTTGAACTTTTACTAAACACTAAGATCTGCTAGATAGCTTTCTGTTTGACAAAAGTCACGCTGGCCCACTGACCAATCACGGAGCACCTTAATGCTGACGTACTTAGCAGGCTAGCTGAGTAGCTCTGGCACATCAAAGAATACGCCCAACATGTCAAACTAAAGATCTGATTGGTTGAAGACGATGACAATCAACAATATCGTCCCCATATACTTTAATCTGCAAGGTCTACCTAGAGGACCTCGGGCCTCTCTCCTTACATAGAGACATAGAGGCTGAATCTGAATGGATAAGAGCTCTACTTAAACAAGCTGCACTGGAAGCAGAGCAACAGAGGAAGACAGGAGCTGTGCAATGAGAAAATAAGCTAATAGGGAAATAATTATAATACTTGTAGTGTATTTGTGAAACATTATTAAATTATAAAATAGCTATAACTTTGTGATTCTGTTTAGGCCAGCAGAGAAGGCTTAGCTGGCCCTGACGGCCCACCACTGATTAAATATCAGATTTCAGACCAGTCAGGAAACTGATAACTACATGGGCTGCAATGGAGAAAAACATGAAATGTGAATTTTTTTTAAAAAACTGACCACTAGGTTAACAACAGCAATATTCAGAAATGTGGTTCTGTACCATAAAAAACAGACATCAATCAAAAAGGCCTTGCCTGTAATTCTGATTTGCAGAGAAAAGGTAAAGAAAGCTTTGTGATTCCAGTCGTCAAAACCTTTATGAGAATGATAGCAAGCAACTTGTTCAAAATGCAAATGATAAGAATCTTCCAACACCACCCACTGCATTCATTTATTACATCAGCTGACCCAGATGGAATTCATTCAACTTGGTGCTATCAGATGTAAAACCGAATCATTGGCCAAACGTTATGCGTGCCTTTGTGGAGAACAGCTTTAATTAGTAGAATTCTGTCCCCTAACAGCATTGGATAGAAGCAACACAACTCTTTTATCAAAGCAATCTGTTCTACTGGCATGAAGGAGCAGTGCCTCTTTTGATATATTCAAGAAAGTGTGTGTATGGGAAGACACAATATATAGGCCACAGTGCCATGGAAACAAACCAGATATAACAGGACCTGAAACAAGCCGGAGGACACAAGGAAACCTGAAAGGAGAAGAGGGGAGGGATGCCATGTGGACGTGGAGCTGTCGAGTAATGAAATTGACTGAAAGAAATGTATGATGTATGTGCTCTAAAATACCCATCACCTTGGAGTGTTACTTTTTTTAGGGTACGGGTTTGAAAAGGCATTTAGGGTACACCAGCTGCGGATCTCAACGTCTCAGAACCCTACTAGACGAGGTCACTATTTTGACTGAAATCAAAGACTGGAAAGTGAAACCACAAAAACCTGCCTCTGTGCCCTGGGTGGTCTTGAGCACGGTGACTTGTCGCTGAGGCCAAAACCCTCTGACTTGCCCAAACACCTTGAATCATCTGAACCGGAGAAGCTCCATTGATCCACGAGGCCACCCCCGAGTCCCAAGGCATTACTAATGGATAGATCCACTCATCAATAAATCATCTTTGGCCATCCATAAGTGAGATGGGAGACTCCTACTTAGTGTCAGACTGAGCACTCCCACTTTAGAACAGAGCTGGCTTTTCAAACCTGTCCCCCCACATGGATCTCGTGCTAACCTGGGCCTGACTGGGTTTGACAGTTCATCAGGGGAACAGTTGCTTTGGTCTGAATCCATCAGTGCCGTGTTTCTGCAGAATCATTAGGCTAATGAGCTTAATTTGAGTTATCCTGACAGCTGGTCAAGCATTGAAATCGTGTATATGTAATTGTGTATATCATTTGAGATATATTTTGTTTATGTATTTTTGTTTATGTGTTTGTGGTATTTGTGTATATATTTTCAATTACATTTTCAATTCACCTTTGTAGCAATTTTTTGCATGTGGGCTTTACAATCTGTATACAAATGAAGTCGTCTGTCCTTAAAGAAAATACCCCCCAAAAGAAACGGACAGTCAAAATCTGTCATGAATACAGAATGAACAGCATCTGTGTGGAATCCAAGCTGATGAATGTAATTAAAGATATGCCTTATGATTCATAAAGATATGTAAATGTTGTTTTATATATGCATGTTTTGTAAATCTCATTTGCGTCAAGCATGCAAAACATGTATGTTAATATGGATTAAACGGTTTTTAGTCTGTAATGTGACAGGAGCAGAATTATGAACAACTCTGTGTCTGCTGGATTTATCCACGTCAATTTTGTTTGTAACGTAATGTCTTATGCATATTTCATTTTATGTTGTTTGTAATTTTGTAAAATTGTAATATTATATAAGTGGAGGCTTCAAATAAGCCCAGTTGGCCTTTTGCCTCTTTCTGCTCTGTGATATTCATTTATCTATGTTATGTTTGTTTATTTTGAATTGTGCAAAATAAATAGGTCAGTAGTGTATTTGTCAGCTTTCCATAGGTTTTCTTAGAATTTCTGATTTCATTATTTGTATTTGTTCACGTATTGAAGCTGCTACTAGCTCATTTTAATCTAAAGCTCAACAGGAACTCTGACTTGATTTATATTGTAATAAATATCATTATTAAATGATAGAAGAAAATGATTGTGCATGCCTTATTATTTTCAGACAGCACAAATGTGAAGTGTTTCCAACAACCATTCACAATCTATGTCTAAATTTGAACGTTCTGGAAAGCAGGCAGAGGAAGTTTAAAAGCTTAAAGCCCTGAACTCTTACAGCTGTCCTAACTGTAGCACATGCTCACTCTGCCTCCACGCTGTTCACTTAGCATCTGCTATGGCAGCAGGAGTCTGAGCAGAGGGAGACTGATTGAAGAGCTTTCCTGATAGGAGTGCATCAGCTAGCACTGAGCGCTCATTAGCCCCGACCGCCTCACTCAGCATCAGTCTCACCTCTCTCTCTTCCTTTCCCCATTATGGGATGTGAGCATGGAAAGAGGAAAACTAAAAAGGTGACGTCCTTTAACCCAATCTATTTAACAAGCTGGATCACACAGCACACAACTACAGCAGGGAGTAGCCACACCCTGACCTGACATCACAGCACTGCTCCTTGTTAGGCAAAGTCAACTGGATTATCACTTACCAGACTTAAACATAGGAAGAATTGGACGTCTGAGAATGTTCTGCCAGAGCATGACATGTCACCTCGGATGTTCTCAGCTAAAGGTTTTCTTTTTGGCGCCAAGGCTCTTGGTTGCCATGGCGACATCTGGGCGTCATCCTCACAGACCATCTGTGTTGTTGTTCGCCGTCCAAGAAAGATGCAGCTTGGAAGGGTCAAACACAGACTAGCGTACCCGTATCAAAGCACATTATACATTATAGGAAAGGAAAGAACGCTCATTGATAATCATAACAACATGAACACGTGGGGGTTTGCTGGCACACAGATATACACACACACACACACACACACACAAGCACACATTTTAAACCGCTGCTTCCTTACCCAAAAATGAAACTGCTGATCATTGAGGAAATCAGTCTGCAGTCCAAATGATGACAGAACACACACACACACACACACAGAGAGAAACTGAAAGCATGCTTCAACAGCTGGAAATCGCTGATGATGCTGGACACTGGTCTCTTAGGTATCTTTAAATCAACACAGCACATACACACACACATACACACACACACACACACACACACACACACACACACACACACACACACACACACACACGCGACTGCATGCTTAATCCCAATCCAGACTATAGCCTGCAGTAAAACTAACCCTAATTCTCCCATTACCCCTTGCATCAGCATTCAAATTGTGTACGACCACACAAAATTAACAGCACACTTGATTATTTTGTCCCTGTAGAGCTGAGTCACAGTGTGAGCAGTCACCGGATCAGCGAGACACACCGGGTACTTCCTCTTTATCCTCAGAGTTATTTCCAGACAGAACAGAGCAGAGAAACAGCCCATTGATTGTGTCGCTCCGGTCGATAGCCGTCCTCGTATTAGAATCGACTTTCTGTGTATACGCCTCCTCTGACCAAGATCTCCTCATTTATACACATCCATCTTCAAAAGTAACACGACTACAAGTCCAATACGTTCATCAAGCCTCATATGCTTCATCGTTAATCAAAATAAAGTGCTGTACAGCTGACCGTAGAGCTTAACCAGTATTGGGCACATGTAAAAATTGATCTGAAGGTGGTGCTTGAACAAAGCCATGGTGTCATGGAAATCAAAAGAGTTCATCCTCTCGGGAGCATGAACATGCTCAGTAAATGCCATGTCAATTCGTCATTGGTTCAAATGCCTCAGAGGACCTCGTTCCTGACAGCTGACCTCTTATGGTCATGTGAGTAATGACTGTTATCTGAGGAAGCAAAGACAGAAGCAGTGTGACCTCTCGGGGAGGAACACAGGGTAGATGGTTGCATACAAAGTATCTGACTTCGACAACGGACGCTGCTGTTTGCATCTCCACCGAGAGTCGACGCTGGTGTATTTTGACTGTGGTTGTGATATTTCTCAAACCTCGACCGAGAGCAAGAACGTGTTCAGGAGTTGACAACCTGACATTGCTGCTAGATGAAAGGTCAGAGGTTAAAAAAAATCAGTCGGGTCTATCATCTTGGGACCATTCAATACTGCACAATATTTCATGGCAATATGGCCTCCAGCTCAACATAATCAATATATCATGCTTTAGGAGTAAGTGAGAAAGACAATCCACTGCTATAGGGCAAGGATGCTTTCTGTTTTCATACATCAACACACAGGAATTGATGCTATTGATGCTCCAGGATTGTTGGCAAGTGTGAAAAATGCAACAAACACAATTAATAATATCTTTGTGTTGTAAATGGGATGTGTGATAACAGCTTTTCCGTGTTTTGTTTTTATTCAAGCCGTCTCTCATGAGGTGGTTGTGAAAGGGTTTTCAGTTTGAAACTGTGCCCATCATGGTGGGCGGATGGTCTACCATGTAGACGGCACAGGAAATGGGCCTTAATCAGCGAACTGATCGGCTGTGAGTCAGAAGCCATTTATAGCCCTGCGTCTGAGCACTGGGAGAACACACGATTAGCAGTGCAGCAAAAAAGTGTTTTTCTATCATATTTAAGAAGTCAGGATGAATTACCAACACCATACATGTAGATCAAGGCTCTTTAAAGATGGATAGTTGGGACTATTTGAGTATTCAAAACTGTCAAGTACCCAAAGCAACATCAAATGTCTGCACAGATTTGTAATCGTATTCACTTATTCTGACCATCTGACAGCATTCAGGGGAAGTTATTTATTGCTTGTGTTCATTTAACTTAACTTGTTTCGTTTGTCTTCTCTTCTTACATCAATTGTACATTTCTCAAAGTAAGGTATCAAAAAAATGATGCTGTTTGTAGAGAAGGAGGAGGATTCTGTTCAGTGGAAAGGTTTTGCTTATATTCAATGTTGTTGTTTCTTAATTCATTGATATTAAACGCCAAAGTTTAATGTTGCCATTCAATTTGCCAACATTTGAACATTCAATGCCAACAATTACTTTTACATTGATGCAGACATTGACATTAGCATATGAAGGTTTCAAACCATATTCAACCCAACTTCTGTTCTAATGTAGTGGTTTTATTCCTAGAGGACTGCGGCTCAACTGAAGAGTAACTCTAACAGATGAGCCAACAGATGATTCTCTGTTATTCTGCTGAGTACAACAGGAAACCGCTGAGTCACAGAAACAAACTCTCTGTCTGTTGAAATAAAACACCCATCGGACTTTTCCAAACTGTCCTTGGCCTGCAGGACAGAAAGACACGAACCCGAAACCTTCCTTCGCTCATCAGAAAATGAAAACTGCATCTTCATCATGGCCATGGTCTTCCTCACCTTGAAAGGAACGATACCATGAAGAAGCATCGACTGTGTGGTACAGTGCTGTGTGAGGGGGGGTTAATTAAGGCAGTGGAGGATTAAAGTACTTAGGGCTTTCATGAAAGAGCCAAGAACACACTGAATTAAACTGAGGCTTTCTACCGACTGAAAACATCAACTCAAGTGTGTGTTTGTGTCCAAATATGAAGGATTGTACCGGCAGACAGAAGCAGAACTCTTCACTTTGAGTCAATTGCCCTGCACACAGCAGAGATCAGCTCCCATTGGTCCCCAGATGGGCGTGTATTTGTATTTGTGTGTTCCTGTGTGCCGGTCTAAGCGTGGGGGAGGGAGCGTATCAATAATTCATCCATTGATTCAGAATGCCCCCCTGCTGCCAAACACTTTGCCTCTGCTTCAACCGACAAGTCACTTTTGTATATTCAGCGATACGACTTGCTCACAAGCCTCTCCTCCTGTCCCTGTCCCTCTGTGCTTCTGCTCTGTAGACATGTGGAAGCACGCGTCTGTCCTCGCTGCTCTTTGTCACAGTGGGCAACTGCTTCCATGTTCATTCATTTATAATGGACTGACCAATCACAGTAGAGGAGGAAAGACTGACAGTTGAGAAGTGTGAACCTGCTCCATCAGGGCATGTTTCACCAAAATAACTCATAACTCAGGTCAGTTAACTTGCTTTTCCTGGAGCTTTCAACATCTGATGAAGACCGCGATGAAGACCAAAGCTCTGGAAAACCTTAAGTTGTAAGGTAATCTCATTTTCACATTCACGAAGAAACATTCCCACTTAAATCACACGAGAATGTCAACTTTCAAAGATAAAGATCTTTCTGCTAGATAATTTATCACCAATTACAATTATATTGAAGCCACCAAGTGTGACATGTTGAAAACCGTCGACCACAGCAGCCATCGCTGTAGAGAAGATAAAGAGTTAATTATTACAATCGGGTACAAAACACTTCTGAGTTGTTGCAGAATTGTTGATGATAACCAGAAAACCAAAAGAATACATCACAATTGTTGGATTTCTTCAACAAGACTTGAAATGCCTAAATCACCGTGATGCTATAACACAGCAGAAGAAGCTGAAGCTGGCTGAGTCCAATCAGCCTCGGCCTGGTTGTCTCTCCTGAACGTATCTATACTCACATTTGTCTTACTCTACAACTTGACTGTTACGGACTGCTTGATTGGGGGATTCATCCGGCAGATTTTCATGGCTATCTGAGAGCTGGAAAAGAAAAGAGTGGACCATAAATAGTTCAGGTGAATTTGTGTATTCTTATTCTTGTTTTCAATGCTAGCCAGTGTTAGTGATGTGTTGGCTTCACAAACAACTAGTTAGCATTTCCTCTGTCATTTTATTTATTTCTTTGAAGCACTTGTTTCTGGCATTAAAGAAGCAGACATGCCCTGAGGCAGGAGGCGTTCTGGTCTATGAATGGAGGCGTGGCTACGTGCTAATTGCTGTGGTGTTTTGTTTTCCATTATTTTGTCCTCGTCTTTAGGGCTAAGGAGTCATTACTCTGTGTGTGTCAATTAAAAAGGATGTTTGGCGTTCATCAGAGTGAACTAATTACAGTATGTGGTAGTGGAAAAAGAGTTCTGCAAAGTCAACCCTCCAGAAGCTTTTACTTTAAGACTGACAGCCAATGAGCCGTGACACAACAGGTTGATGCACATCACTACATCACTATTGTTGGCTAAAGAAGAGCAACAACAGCCTTGACGCCCTTGAACCAGCAAACACAAAGTACCCCTCTAATGCAATAAGGTTGGATTTTGTCTTTTTGTGTCCCTCCAGTGGATCTCAAAGTGTTTCTGCCACGCCCCACTTTGGAGGAAGAAAAATGTTCACGCCCCACCGCCCCAACAAAGTTGTAACAAAATGGTCCATGTTGAATTTTTATTGAAATAACATTCTGTGACTCCTCCATCTGTGCTTTTTCACATAATAGAATAAATACAATTGCAATCACTTTCAAGTAAACCAGATTGCTCCATCAGACAAAAACAAATACAATGTGCAGTCATGTTGTTAGAACAGTGCAAATAAAGTTCTATCTGTGCAAAAAATAACTAATATTTGGCAACAAATAGCGTATTGTGGCTGCAATTAACCTGTTTTGCACTGACTATCTTTTCAAGATAATAACAATAAAGTGCAACCTGTGAAAAACTAAACAAAACAAGTTCAAATATTTGGCAATAAAGAGTTTTACTGAGTTTTACACTGCATATCTTTTCAAAACAACAATGACGTGCAACCTGTGCAAAACTACATTTTCAAATGTTTCCTCTTGGCGTCTTGCTGTTTGTCTCGGATGCATCGCCTGCGTTTGCTTTTCTTCCCCCCCGCCGCGCATCCGTCACCCGTTAACGGCGTAACGTAAACATTTACACAAAAGTACAGTCATTTCGCCATGTATTTATTAATAACTTAGTTTTATGTATTTGCACTTTTGTAATATGTGAAGTTCTCAATAAAGTTCTTGAAATAAAAAAAATTCTGTATTTCCCCCTGAACCCCACCTGTAATACCACTGCGCCCCACTAGAGGTACGCGCCCCACAGCTTGAGAAGTACTGCTCAGCCTGAGGGGAAAGACTGGGCCGTCAAATATAAGAGAACAGAGGGAGAAATACAGTCTGACAGTGGGACAAAAAACAGAAATACAGACACAGAAACGCTGACGAATGATGATTGGCATTCACAGACATGATCAAGTATTTCAGGGTTGCAGCAACATCAAGAAGCCAATTGTTTGTTCCTTTGTTCCTATTGAAACCTATTGTCCTTCAGCTGAAAGATGGAGGGTTGGACAAACAACAGTCAACGCTAGTTTCTCATAACGATGATCAGTCTCAAACCATAACCAAGTGGTTTTAGCTTCCTCAACGTAACCAACCTTAACCAGTGAGGTGGCGGTTAGTAAAGACATTTTCTTTTCTTTTCAGTGCCCTCTAGTGGACAACATATGTACGGTAATGGCGACACACACGATATTTCGGCACTTCTTAGCTGCAATTACGATACTTTACTTATTCAAGTTGTTAAATCTTTTTTGATACCAATATCTTTGACTGTTTTTCAAACAAAAAAGACATTTCATCACCTTAGGCTCAGGGAAACTGTGATAGGACATTTTAAGACTTTGAGTTTACAGGATATCATTCACATATTTCAACATTATAATCATTAAATATAATCAAATATATTGGAATAATAATACAATATTATTTTAATTATTGTATTGAACTTGTACAGATAATTCCAGGTCATAATATTTAATTTCTTTATGAGCACAACATGTGTGGCTTCATTGAAAACTGACACATTTCTGCACGCAGAAATAAAACAACAGAGAACACATTCATCTGTCATGGCTGTCTCAAAGACTTGAGACAGCCATGACGCTGATAGGAGAAGAAAAACCTCCTGAGAGATGATATCTGAGTGTGACGCCGTCCACAACAACAGGCACACAAAGAGTGAGCAGAGCCGGGACCCACCCTGTCAGCAAGCAAGAGCCTCCTACTACTACTCCCCACCCAGAGGTGTCCACAACAACAACAACACCCCGAGAGAAGGAGGATAAAGGAGGGGGGGGGCACAGGGAGAAGAATAGGTATGAGGGAGCGGTGGAGGAGTAATTCATCAACAGAAAAAGGTGGAATCAGCAGAGATGGAGAGCAGAGCTCCCTCTGGGAAATATATTTACTCCAGGGATTGAGGGGTGGGGGTGGAGGTGGAGATGGAGATGGAGATGGAGGTGGAGATGGAGATGGAGATGGAGGTGGAGGTGGAGGTGGAGATGGAGGTGGAGGTGGAGGTGGAGATACAAATCAGAATTAGCAGGAATAAGGTTAATCTGATGACCACTCCCTGACACCACAAAAACACCTCTGGCCAGAAGAAGAAGTCCCAAACACTCCCTCGCATCCTCCACCTCCACTAACACCAGCTGCTGCTCTCTTGCTGGGAGGAACCAGGCACCCCCCCCCCCCCCCCCCCCTCCAGATCCAGCTCCCTCACACTCCTCATACTCTCTGAACCATGTGGCTCTCCATCTATTGATTTACCTTCTTGGGTCTCTTTCTCCTCTGTCCCAGCCCATTGAGGCGATCGCTGGGGTCCAGCCTGTAGTGGGAGTGGTTGTCCTCACTCATTCTCTCCCCCAAACAGTCACTTTTCTCTCTGTTTACTTCCTCCTCTTGTGCTTCTGCTCTATATCCACTCGTCTCGTCTCTCTCCCCCTCCTCAGTGAAACGAAGCGAGCCGACCTCTCTCCTCTCTGGTCCTCCCTCTCTGGCTGTTGTAGAGTGCCGAGCCAGGCAGAGGAGGGGGGGGGAGTGGTCGGTCAGGGGGAGGAGAGAAGAAGGAGGGGAGGGAGCACAATGGTGTTGCCATGGCAGCAGCTGCCGCCAGTGTTTATCTGGAAACCTCGCTGGTGAACCAAAATAGTAGCCACACGCACATGAACACACACACACACACACGCACACACACGCACAGCCACATGTGTGTGTGTGTGTGTGTGTGTGTGTGTGTGTGTGTGTGTGTGTGTGTGTGTGTGTGTGTGTGAGAGAGTGTGTGTGCGTGTGTGCGTGCGTGCTTTTAGTTTTCTTGCATATTTTGGAATCATTCCTTTTAACAAGCATTAAAAACCAGACCAGGAAGGTAAAAAGGAATCAATACAAGACATTACTGAAAGAACTGAGTGATGATACATGAATCAAACAACTGATCAAATATTCATATCATTGTCATGAGGGCATTCAAAAATAATAGTAGTAAATAAAACCAACACCAACAAAATGAAATGTGCATGAAGACACAACTGTGAGGAGAAAAAAGCTCAAAAAGTATCTTAATGACCTATTAACACTGGGGACATATGAGCTAAACTAGATCAAACACAAGTCACCAGTCAACTCCACCAGCCTGCTCATATCTAAGCTGTTATTACGTTTAATAAAGTTGCATCCTGTGGTTCACTGATCAGTGTTTGCTTGGTCTGATCAAATCAAAGGCAGGTGTGGAATCTTTGGTAATATTTACAGAGAGTTGAACGAGTATGTTGATCATTTATTGTGATATAGTGTGAAAATGTGATACCAGCACATCTCCAGTTGCACCCCGTTCACAAGGATTTTCCATATTTGCATTATCAGCTGTTTACCTCATCAATCCTAAAATGTATTTCAGTTATTATTGCTAATAACTGTGAATAGCATGTGATTGGATTTCTACAGAGAAGGAGGTGAAACAGAAGCCAGTGTGTTTGGATTCCTCCTCTACAGATCCAGTCAATAAACGTCCACCAGTGAGGATTACACCCAGACACACACAGCAGATCCACAGCACCCTGTCAGTCTTTGTTGTCTGAAGGAAGCCAGGTCTTAAATCCATGTGTAACCCCACCCCTCCCACACACACACACACACACACACACACGCACGCATGCATGCACGCACGCACGCACGCACACACACACACACACACACAGAGGCAGCTTTATGAGTTCCTTTGAAAAAGCATTGATTGGCTGTATCTTAATGATGGCCTCTGGCTATGGGCTCCCAGTTACAGCAGGTTGAGGCAGCATCTCTTTAATGGTGATGAAACATGTGACGATGTGATGAAAAACTATTGGTTCAAATATGTGTGTCTCTCGTTCATGAAACCATTTCATTTTTGTCCAGATAGTTCTTGTCCTTTGTTTTGGCACTCAAGACCTCCACGTTCCATCTCTCTGTCTGCCTGACACTAGCATCTCACACACACACACACACACACACACACACACACACACACACACACACACACACACACACGTTAACACCTGCTCCTGTCTGTTGCTGACAGCTCCTGGAGTGTGTGAGTGTGTGAGGTGAGTTAAGGTGACTATACTGAACAGACACTCTCTCCTCTGGGGGTCTGAAGTCACAAGTCCCACCAGCGCACACCCAGCTCCATGCCAGACATTTTAACGAGACCTCAAAAATGAAGTCTATAATAACTAAAGAAATATAACTAAATAACGTGTTTATTTTGAGTACAACATGCTGGAAAATTGTATTTCCCAGCATGTTGTTCTAGTGGGGAAATTCTCACTTTTTTTGGTTGCTGTTGGTCTTAAATTACTCAATGTCAAAAATATTAAGTTTGAGCATACTGGGATCTGCACATGTTATTCTCAATGGTAGCTACGGCCCATGTAGCAGTATGCAGCATCTCTGTAAACATGTAGCAGAGGTTACCTCCTAACTGTTAATCTGGGACTGCACTCTATGTCTGTATTGAGCCCTTCAAGATATCTCAATATCTACCAGATTGACATCATATTTCAATAATCAATGTGATTTTCTGTGGATAACCATGAATATGGTCATTTATTAAGGAAAATGTCAAACATTCAGAAGAATGCTGCTTTTGTACATCATTGTAAATGTAATGTCTTTGTGCTTTCAAGTGTTTAACACCATTGGTCAGAAAAACAAACACTTTGAAGTCATCACTTTGGACTCTGGGAACATAATGGCTAACATAATGTTCCACTACTAGCAAAGCTCAGCAAATAATGTCAATTGCAGTCCTACAACCAACCTTCTAAATCTGAATTCTTTCAGTTGCAAATGTGCCTCTACCATGTCTACTACCAGACCAGACCAGACCAGACCAGACCAGACCAAACCAGACCAGACCAGACCAGACCAAACCAGACCAAACCAGACCAAACCAGACCAGACCAGACCAAAACAGACCAGACCAGACCAAACCAGACCAGACCAGACCAAACCAAACCAGACTAGACCAAACCAAACCAAACCAGACCAGACCAAACCAGACCAGACCAGACCTAACAAGCTAAGAAAACGCCATTAACATCAAACACAGGCAGATATGTTAATTGTACACCTTATTAGCCCAACACCATCTGTAGCATTCCTGTGCAGCAGACTTCACACTAACATCTTCAACATTCGGTCACTGTAGCTGCACTGCACTCTGTCACACTACATCACGCTGTAGAAGACGTATCTTCTTCAGATCAAGTCTGCTTTTGTTTTCGAGCTCTAACTAATTAATTATAATGCATTAGAGAGTGTAAGCAAAAGTTCAACTGATGAAGACTTCACAAATATTTCAACAATGCTACCTTTCTGCATCCAAACCACTGTCCCTTTCCATAAGTCACTGTAGAGCGCTGCAGGGACGATGGCTTTTCTAAACCAACCAAGAAGTTCCATTGACAAAAAGCCAATGGGATGTTTCCATTGGCTTTTGGATTAGTGCAGAAAATAAGCTCAGTGGCAAACAAGAGTTTAGGATACTTACACATTTTGTTCAGCTAGATAATCTTCCCAAATGAATACCGCTTTATGATTTTTTGATCTTTATGATTTATGATTTTAGAGGCGTAATGAGATCGCCAGATGTAAAAAACTGTTAGGCCAAAAACCACAGTCACAAAGTCACATGACTTCATGTCACCACAACTAAGCTTAATGTGGTCGGTGTAATGAGGCTAAACATCTCAAATTTAGTCAACTGTTAGCAACCACATTTATGCAACAGCTTTAAATGAGTGTGGCAGACAAAACAATTCAATGTCTTCAGCTTTTGTTAACCACAGACCTTATTTTAGATATCTAACCCAAAACCCATTTAAAAAACCCATTGACTTGCAAAAGTGCTGACTCATGTCCTGGTTTTAGGACTAATTCATGCACTCTATTGGTTTACAGTAGGCATTGATCACTTACTGTCAAACCCCATCATACTGTTTTAACAGGAATTACAGGACATCACAGATACATTGTATAGGACACTATAGCTACAATTTCTAATGCAGTACCTGTAATGCTCTTTTTGAGCTTTTGTACTAATGAGAACTATTCAAGGATTTCCATCTCCAAGTTTATATGGACTTCTGCCATATTGTAAGGTGACACACTGTATGTTATACATGAAGGAACATCCTAGTCCTTCTCATAATAAATCACACTGTATTATCAGCAGTTATTCTGTTTTTTGTGTTGATTATGTGTTTATTGCTTCAAGTGTACCTTTCAGAGTCTCATATGACTCAGATCCAAAGCAATTGCCCAGAAGGTACAAACAAAAGGAAACATCTTGTTTTGAAAACCAACAATATGTGTTCTATTAGTTACAGTATATCTGTAACTCTTGGTTAGGTAGGGCTACAGTTCTGAAGACAGGGCGGTCCTAGAGAGAAGGTGAGCGGTCATTCAGATCAGAAGGCTTTATCTCTTTGACTGGTGGATGGGAGATGAGCCCTGAGGCTCTTTTACGGGTGGATCTCTGTTGTTCACCATAGTTCCCTCACCCATTGTCATGAGCTTTGTGTAATGACTAAAAGAATGAGATCATGGACACAAGCTGCCCAAATGGCATTCCTCAGCAGGGTGGCTGGGCTTACTCTCAAGGACAGGTCGAGGAGCGTGGACGTCCGGAAGGAGCTCGAAGCAGAAATTGCTTGCTGGGCACATCCCACTGTGAGAAGACCCCAAGAACGCTCTGGGGAGATCATGTACCCTATCTGGAATCTCCAGGAAGTTCTGAAGGATGAAGCTGTAGAGAGGGACCTCTGGGCTACCGTACATACATGCACGGATGGGATGATGGGATGGATGTCGATAGTTATTTGATGGAAATCTGCCCGGCGTGTTTTTAAACCACTTGTCTTGGACCAGAGAGCATGGCTTAACTTAAATAAAAATGTGTTTCATCAAAACAATAAGATATCCTCTGGGGACCTTGAATATAGAGACAGTTATTAAATGTGCTGGTCATTAAATAACACACATTTAATAGGTCTACACAGCCTGCACTCATTGCCTAACAAGCAACCTCAACCTCGTGCAGATTCAATATAAATCATGCATTTTGTCACATTAACAATGAACTCTTTATCAATGAGAGCACCTGATCCGATGGTGACGTAACAAGGACAATATTACCACTTACAAGACGGCAAAGCACTCCTGCAGGCATGTGGTCGCTGTAGATGAAGAGCTCCTTCTGAGCTCAACAGCCATGAAATCAGAGGCCTGTTCTGTTCTTTAAGGAGCAGAGGACAGTCGTATGGCATTCCTCCTGCTGCTACCAACGATGCTTTTCTCTTCATGCTGCATCAAAGCAGACGTCAACCAATGAAGTACTATATATTATAGCATATATAGAACAACTCATGCCAGTGTAACAAATGACAGAATACATACAGTCTGTACTCAGGACTTAAACATTTATGTGCAATTCCTTGAGATACTTTGTGGGTTGTTAGGGAGATGCAGCTGAGGGATGGTCATTACAATTTAACAACAGCAATATCTTTGTGCAAGCAAAGCAATTATTTTCTAATAAGACAGTCAGCAGTTATTCGTCCTTCTGGCTGATGTATGCCAACAGAACATGACATTCCAAGTAGCATACCACCAACACACACACACACACACACACAGTCAAATGACATTTTCTAACAAATAAAAGAACTCGGTGAACATCAACACTCGGCAGTAAACAAACCTTCCTGTTCCTGTTCTTTCATTTTGACTGGAAGAGATTTGTGAGAGTCGAGCAAGAAGCTGAAGGAGCCGGTCTATTGCTGCTGGAAACTTTCACAGACGCAGCTCAAAAACACAAGAAGTTTAAGAGACTAACTTTCATTCCACAACTTCTACTGTAATACAGAAGGAGAACATAAGTATGTCCTCAGCAGAGAATAACAATTTCTGTAAATGACTTTATTTACGTTTTCCTGGCGAGCACCATCTGGTGGTCATGCAAAGGTGGAAGTAGGGAAGTTCGTATTGTATCATCCAACCACAGCTAAAAGCAAAAGTGCTTATTCCTGTCAAAGACATGGATTAAAACAACAAGACACAATGATATTATTGTGTCATAATAATAATCTGAAATTAAAAAAAGTGTTGAAGGTGTCCCGTTACTGACTCAGATATATTTGCTGCGTGGAGAAGAAGAATGATTTGTGAAGCGAAGATCACTTTCATCATAAAAGGACACTTTTAATAATACAGGAGTCTGATCCCATCCTTCATGGGGATTAAAGAGAAATAATAAAGTTGGGGATTGAGCGCCTAAACTTTCAGATATTAAAGAGGAAACCACAGAGCTGGTAGATATGGTGAATGTGTTTACTTTCTCACAAGGATGCAAACAAGGCAGCAACCTCTGGTCTGAAAAAGGAGCCCAATGCTGAAGTGCTCGTCCGTGTTTTTGTGTTTTTTTTGTGAACTTTAACTCGTTTCACTTCATGAAAGTTCACTGTAACGCTTTGGTCTGGTAAAAGTGTCTTATTCAGCGTTCAGTTGTACTTGGCTCCACCCTTTCATGTAAATAAAAAACAAAATGGCGACGGCCAAAATGCATAATTAAGAAGGATTCAGAACTGTAGTCCACAAACCCATGGGTGACGTCCCGGTGACTAGTCCACTTTAGTTTATGATTCAATCCCCCTGTGACACACCTGCACCTCCAAATCACAGCATGTGTGCTTGTATATGCAGGACTGAGAGCTCCTCAGTATGTCGGATGTTTGTCAGTGTGTTGAGATTCCGTGTGTTGTTTTGCGAGCAATTATGATCACTATGGAGTTACACACACACACACACACACTCATTGGCTAATGATCTGGAACGATGCTGAGACCCAGCTTAACCAAGTAAATGCACGTCAGCTGTGTGTGTGTATGTGTGTGTGTGTGTGTGTGTGTGTGTGTGAGTGTGTGTGAGTGTGTGTTTGTGAACTCTGTACTAAAGCCAAAACAAGGGGATTCTCTGTTCTACTCCTATTAAATTAAAACACAAAGAGGAAACCAAGATTCTTCACTTTATGACCCGCAGAAGAAAAAGACTATTCAGTTTCACATACCAACTCAGGACACACTAACACACACACACACACACACACACACACACACACACACACACACACACACACACACACACAGAGGCCTCAGTGACATTGACCTGGCCTGACACCACTTCCATTAAGATGGAACACACACATACACACCAAGACAAAAGGAACTCTGCATTCCACAGAGTCACTGAACGCCTCCCATCACACACACACACACACACACACACACACACACACACACACACACACACACACACACACACACACACACACACACACACACAGTGATTTAGCAGCAAACGGCTCAGAGTTCTAAGGAGTAACTTTGAGGGGCGCTATTGTTACTATCTTCTGTCACACTTTAACAAGCGCTAGAGTCAAATATGCAGCGACATGCAGGGAAGAGAGAGACAGAGAAGTTAAAGTCAAAAGACAGATTTCAAATAAAACCGAAATGATTAAACAAAACAACATTTTAAAAGAAGAAATGAAAGAAAAACCCCAAATGAACTTTTTCTAGTAATATCAGGAAATCGCTCAGCTTCTGCTCCTCTCCTTCAGTAACACTTGGAGTATTCTTCAACATTGAACAGGGGGATTAGTTTTCAGGACAGACCATGATTATGCAGTGAGGATTACCAACAGGCCAAGTGGGGCGAATGCCCCGGGGCCTCACACCATAGAGGGCCCTGGTACTCCGCTGTTTGACACAGCCCAGATGTTACACTCATATTCTACAGATCTAATACCAAGTCTAGTGCCAATATAGGGAGAAGTTGGTGTTTATGTAGCATGGACTGAACCAACCAGTCAGCTGGCTCAAACCCAGCACCCTCTGCAATAACCACGGCACCACTGGTGAAGAAAGCCCAGCAGAGGCTGTTCTTCCTGAGGAAGCTAAAACCAGCTGGCCTGCCCCCTGACCTTCTGAACTTCTACAGAAGCGTGATTGAAACCATCCTCTGTCAGAGCTTTACTGTGTGGTATGCCAGCTGCACAGCAGAGAGCAGGAGGGACCTGGCCCGGGTGGTTAGAACAGCACAGACCTGGACACTGTGTATGCTGGCCACCTCCAGAAGAAGACCAGCAACATCTGCAAAGACATCACACACCCGGGTCACTCTCTGTTCCCCTGCCATCAGGAAAAAGATTCCGGACTATCAAACCCCGCACTAACAGGCTGAGGAACAGAGCGGTTTCCTCCATCACATCATCCTTATTGTGTTGCTTCCTCCACATTCATCCAAATGAATAACAACATCACAGCAACAAGCATACAGTCCAACAGAAGTGAGTCTCATCACCAGATCTTCAGAGGACCTACTGTCTAGTTTCATGTTGGAGATAAACGTTTCACATAAATATCTGACTCAATTCTGTTTTCATTTTTTAACGCTTTGTAAATAAAATTCTTCATAAACGTGTTGATTATTAAATGAATTCAACATACATAAATATACCAATAATTATACCCATGCAACATCAAACACGAGGTTACCACTACATGTTGTCAAAAACTACTAAGTGTATTGATGACCCACTCAAATGACCCCTTATGGGTCCAGAGTACTCACAACATTAGAACTTGAACTTCATCACCATCGTCTCATACACACATCAGATCTGACCTCTGACCTTTAACCCGTCCTCAGCACTAGGAGCAGTGGGCTGCAGCGAGGAGCTTGTGGGGTTCAGGACATACAGTCTGCCAGGGATCAAACCATCCACCTTGTGGTTGAAGGATGACCCACTCTGCTGGCAACAGAGCGCATATTTACATATCTACACCGAAACACATCCGCCAGGTCACATCACTAACAACGTATCCCAGTGCACCCTAGGGTGTAGCACAGACGTTTTGCTTCACACATCTTGTTTCTATTGCTTTGTGAAACATGCTGTAGCATGTGCCTTTAGTGCTGTATAGCTTAAGTCTGTCATTATTATTTCCAACATTTAAAGTGAGCTTTTATTCATATTTAACCAATATGACAATCTTTCCCAAAGCAAACGTCTTCATGAATTAATAGATTGGACCTTGTGATGCTGGCGGTGGCAGGATGAAGTAGGAGCACATGAGATGTTTGTACCCCAGGGTTAGCTCAGCCCTGACTCTGCATGTTAGCAAGGATTTAGGGAAATGAACCATTGTATCTATTGGTAATTCATTTTCTGATGTGAAGGAGTGGCACTTAAGACAATGTTTATGGCTCCGTTTGATAGTCCACACCCATCAGGTTCACAGTTGTTGAAGAATCGGATGTGGACAGCCCTCTGAGGCAAATTTGTGATTTGTGATTTTGGGCTGTATAAAAATAAACTGAATTGAATTGAAAGCTCCTCAGTGTATCGGTGACTACAAAACAACCGGGTTCATTAAAGCAGCCAAACATCATGAAAATCTCCCTGTTCTGCATTTCAAAGCCCAACCTGCTCTTTGTGTCCCCGCCCTTTGTACCCCTCAGTGAGCCACGTGCCCTGTCAGCTGGCTGGCTGCCTGGCAGAGAGGGAGGGGGGCATCTGGCCAAGCGCCAGGCTCTCTGAATATTTTATGAGGGGAGGGGGGGGCGTATCAAAAGAGGGGTGAATGAGGAGGAAAATGAAATGGAGGGAGATTATCGGTAAAGAAAAGGACGGTGAAGAAAAAACACAACCGTCTGTCCACACGTCTCAGGAGGGCAGGCACCGCAGGATATGATACAGACTGAAAACCTCTGTACACAACTGAGTAAACTTTGGTTTACTTTCCTTCCAACGCATCCTGGATTATGAGACATAATCCTCTACAGGAGCCCATTGAGAAGCACTCCTCTCAGGACTGAACGGAGCCATTGACCTTCAGAGGTCCCGAGGTTAACGCCTGCTTCTGTGCTTCAGAAATGTTCTCCACAACAACTCTTCAATTCCTCCTCAACAATCCATCTACAGCCAACCACTCACCTGGCTCACACTACTGAACCAGTGGTGTCTCTGACGCTGGTCTCCGCCCATAGACTTTACATTGTGATGAGGTCACAGATTTATAATATATTTTCATGTTGATTAGTGAAGCTTCAACCATTTCATTGTTAAAGAACAATGAAACATGAACACAATGTCATTCACATGCAAAACATTTGAATCTGTTCTCAGTCTGATTTCAAGTTTTACTTCTGGTTCCACAAATGTTACAGCTGAACTCTACACAGAACTCAACGAGGTAGTAATTTGAACTGTATGTACAACATTGTAGTTTTATACAGTCTACTGTACATCACCAACCAAACATTATCCTCGTACACTTTAACCAGCATAACTCACACAATCAGTTTGTATGTGATCTTCGTAATCGTGAGTCAAGACACGTGACGTAGTATAAAGAGCAATACATAATCTGTAGAGAGGAGGTCAGGGTAGATGGGTGGAGCAAACGACAGGTTCTTTTTTGTTACATAACTTCCATACTTATATAACTGTTTTAACCCAAACCACAATCTTTTCTAACCCCAACCAGGTAGTTTCGTTGCCTAAGCAGGTTGTGCAGCACAGGGGCTCGACAGGTGACGCTCATGCTGCTGGACGTTTGTAGAAAATAGGAACTTTTGTACGAGTATAAGTTGCACCAACACACACACACACACACACACACACACACACACACACTCTCTGAGTGAATGAGACCTGATCAGCTGCAGGCTCTAATGAGGCCATTGGCAGCTGCTGATGAGCTGGACAGGACGGTGGCTAAAAGAAGCGATGGTGAGGGATTGATCGGAACAGGCTGATCCATAGCGTGACCGTGTAACATCTGAACCATTCTGCCGACCACGCAGCTGTGACTGATGACGCAGGGACAGATCGGACATCCATTGACACTTCTCAGAGAACATAAAGAAGACGGTGATGATGAGGATAAATGTGTCTGTAACTCATATCTAATGGTTTTGATTCACATGAGAGCACTGTTCAGACAGCAAAGTCAAATCTGGGTCAATGTGAGCTGGTTCAAAGTCTGCTCGTAGTGTTCTCTGTGCTGTTAACAACAATCTACAACAATAACTACAGTCAGGAAGATCTGTTGTATTACCCATTGGGTAACGTTGAATATCCTGGGTCAAAGTTTCCGTTCAGGTGCAAACATTTTGTCCACAAGGTTGTTTCTATAAATACTTTCCATGGGAAGAGGCAGAAACATATTTCAAGCCCCCCGTTCTGTACAGGCCATGGTTAGAAACAGAGTTTTGTCATCACAGTATAGTTTCCATGTTTGGTACCATCTTCCACGTGCAAAGAGACAAAAGCAGACCTGTTCTCACTGACTGTATCTGGCAATATAGATTATTGAGTTTAGAGCAGTGGAAAGAGTCCTCAGTGGCACACCAACTAACCCTGTTCTGTGTGCATCTAGTGAATGTGTTTCATGTGTTTCCACCTGGACTGCTGAGCCACTTCCTCCCAGGTCCCCAGAAACAGCGTTGCTATAGTAATTGCATCTAAGTGAATAACCATAGCAACCGTAGAGATGCTTTTGATGGCCCACTGGTAGCTGCTGGTTGGGATCAAACAGGCCTGATGTTGTTTGAGGAGGATGAGGAAAGCAGTGAATGGAGAGGGAACACCGCAAGATAAAAGGACAAGGCAAGGAAAGCAGAGAGGAAAGGAGGAGATTGGAAATAAGAAATGAAGGAGGCAGAAGAGACGGAATAATTAACAAAAAAATAAGGTTGTATTGTGTTTCTGAACCAAAAATAAAATTCATAAATATGATTCATAACATTATGAAAGAACTGCATAATTTATTTTTTTTGCTTCTCAAAATGTGGGTAACCATCGAGACAAAAACACGTAACTTTCAATAGTGGTCGTTCGATATACTGCGTTACCTGCTGCTAAAACGTCCTCATTCAATCCGTGGTCTGCAAATCCATACTATGCCAGCAGTTAGTTCTGGCGGCTGGCTGACGTACTAGAGCTGTGCTTTCAGCTGCCAGTACGGATCAACTAAGACTTTAAACTTAGAGTCTGGTGCCTTACTGCGGTTTTGGAAGTTATCAAAGAGAGAGGGAGTCATTAAAGTGGTAACCCATGATCAGCTTTGATAGTGATAATTTATCTTTAAAGCTGCATGTGTTTGTATCACAGACTGTGTATAAGAAGGGGAGGTAGTCGTCATGACATCACCCATTGGTTTGCGGACTGATGTTTTGAAGCCTTGAGTTTGACATGTTGGCCATCTTGGATTAAAGCCGTCGGCATCTTTGCTTTTTGCACCCATTAAACAGAAGTGACCATATTTAGAATGCGTAGGTGTGACGTATACGTCTCTGGAAGCCACCTGTCAATCACTGTGTAGCCCCGCCCTAAAGCATCCCCTACTTTATGGTCTGTTTGACTCTAAATGGAGCATAATGTACTAAATGAACATCATGCTGTATTGAAGAAGACTGTAAACTAGAGATTGAAACCATAAACTCATGTTTACAAAGTTTACTGAGGGAATAAATCAAGAGAGAAGTAGAGTCATTTTAGACTAGACTTCTATACAACCAGAGGAGTCGCCCCCTGGTGGTCAGTAGAGAGAATGCAGCTTTAAGACACTTCCGCATCAGCTTCACTCTTCAGAACCAGAGGTTGCCGCCTGGTTTGTCTAAACAATGGATCAAATGTCTATGTGTGATGTGAAGTAAGTGAGGAACTCTAAGGAACTGTTCTGCATCTTTCAGCTTATTGTTTTTGTCACATCTTTGCTGTTTTTTCAGCTTTTTTATCTGTGCAGTCTAAAAAGCATCTACTCTACCCCATCGGTCACATTGGTGATGTTTAACCCGACAGTGTTGCTCTAGTGGGAAATGGTGTTTGTTAAGAAACGGCAATATTATAAATATAGACTTTTTAATTTAAGATTCTTTTCTAGACAAATGGAGTGAACCGCTGGACATGAGTTGAGCAGACTTATGCTCCATATGGAGTTTGAGTCATTTTGAAATGTGTGGATCTCCTAAAGAGGTTCTCTTACTCTGTGTCAGCTCTACAGCGGTTCACATTGCTGTCTGCCACAGTCTTGATAATACCACCGGAGGGCTCCAAAGTGAAACATTTGGTGGCTTCGCATTTTGCTATAATTAGACCTGCTATTTCCTTTTTAGATCTTTGTTAGAGCTTTCTTTCTTTTGATACATTTGGAAGAGTACATTTGAAAGTTTTTGTTCTCAGATTCAGAGTGACAGCTCTCCTCACTGCCCTCCACCCTTAATGTCCTATAATCCAAATCCACAATCTGCCATAGAGTCATGTGTCACTGTGCTCACAAACATGATCCATACTCACAGAGCTAACATATATCTTTGGACCTAGAGCCAAAGCTGCTCTGCATTCTCCAAGAGCTCTCAACTAGAACAATCAAGAATAACAAGAGACGAGAAGAGAAAACACGTCTCCAGTTTGTATTTATCATCTAAATCACATTTCACGTTCACATGTCAGACCAGGGAGGGGGGGTCCCTCGTCTGTCTTGTCTCCAAGGGAACCCTTGCCTAGGTGTCTGTCTGTTGTCAGGGCAACGGGGCAAAGGGGAAAGATGGAGAGCAAAATACCGCTGGAGTCGAAGGAGCCGGAGGAGACGACAAAGACGGGCGTAGCCGCAGACCTTCTGTCCGCTGAGACCTTCCCCATCTCATCGTCGTTAAAAATGTACATACATGCTTGGACTAAATATGAATGAGCAGCTGTGTAGCAGTGCAAGTAAACAAGTTCTTTATCATCTTCTATGTATATATATTATATTATAACTGTATGATATATCTACAATCGTTTAAGCCTATATAGTGGTGTGCATTGCTATCTTATCCCATAAATATATGCATTCTGTGGTTGTGATTGAACCACCAATCATCCTATTAGAGAAGACCGCTCTACCTCCTGTGCCATGCTGCCCATATGAAATGTCAAAGTCAAAATGATTTGTTCAGCGCAGCTAAACCGCTAATCTGCGCTCTATACAATACAAAACAACTCATAAGATGCCTTGTTTTTACAACACAACGTTACATAGGTGTTCTCCCCCAAGGGTCAATGCAGCCTCAGAACATTAGATACATAAAACATATGAATATATAAAAGTACATTCAGCCATCAAAGGTTGATCACCATCACCACCACCCAACATAGAGGACTGATCGTTAGAAATTCTCTTACTTCCATGCCGTCAAACCTCTTAATGATGGCGATGAGTGAGTGATGATCAGGATGTAATGACTCTGGCCTTTTGAAACTGCTCTCTTCAACAAGTAAGACACATCCGGCAGTACAAACACATTATGTGTACTGGTCTGCAAACACAGATGAGATGCTGCCAAGTTTGGTTGGGATGAAAACCAAAGAATGGTCTGATTAAGATGTCCTGTCATCTGAAGCTCAGCCGGCAGTTTGGCCACACAGGCACATAAACAGATCACTGTGAGGTCTGAAGGGACAGAAACAATGAATGGAACTCATTCCAGCTCTTCATGTCAATGCGTCAAACTCAAATGTTGGTGTAAAATTGCGTCTATTTTAGGTGTTGTCACTTTTTCTCCTACTTTTATTTCCAGAATCTTGACTCTGAACTGCCACCAGAAAGGGAAATGATGAAATTGGAAGAATCTTTTGTTTATCATTTCCTATGAATTGAATTCAAAGTGAAAGATTTGCTCCTAAATCTGAGCCTTTCTAATTCACCCCATATTTCACTGATCCAAGTCTCTTCTCCTTCTAATCAAATTTCAGTTGGTGAATGGCGCCCTCTTGAGGATGCTTACTAACATTACATGACCACAATAACTTGGCATGTGACTAAAGCCATTGACAGAGATGTGAACATGAAATAGAATTACTTCATGTTAGAAATGAAGCTTCTTTTGAATTGAACATGGCTGATCTGTGACAAGTAAACATGACTCCCAGTCTGGGGTTGTTCATATGCATCACTGTGTTGTGTCCTCTTCCTCTCCTAACCTTCTCCACAGCATTGCAGTGGCTGTAGTATTATTCCTGGCAGCAGCTCACATGACACACTCATGTTCTATCAAAGACACACAGAAGAGAGACGGAGAGCCCGACAGACGGTCTAAAATAACACAGCTGACAGTTTGCCGTAAATAAAAGCGTGCAGCTGACATGTGATCAGTGTTTGGAGCGGCAGCGTGTGACTGGCATCAGCTGCCACTGAACTGAGGTCAGAGTGTTTAGACAGATCGAGTCGCCGTAACCCTTTGACTTACTGTGAGTCGTACAGAAAGCCAAGCAGAAACATAAGAGCTGCTATATATAGGGTTGCAAAGGGGCGGAAAATGTCCGGTAAATTTCCATGGGAAGTTAAGCTCGGGAATTTGGGAAATTTTTGACCATATTTTTTTTGCAAAAGCATATAACAGGGAACTTAAATGTAGTTGAGAACAAGACTATGCAAGCCCAGCTCAGCTGGACCCTGGTGCAGCTAGTCGGGAACATCGTCTGCCAGAAACGTAAACGTTAACATAGAACGTCTTTGTCATTACCTAGCTTATTGATTACTTGGTAAACTGAAGCCATGCTCATTTTAATACCAAGTTTATTTGTAGACAGTAGGCTAACTGTGTACAGCAGTGAGAGTAGGATGTATGTATGTCCACACTAAAGTACACCATCACCTCCATTATTCGCGGCTGTTGGGGTCCATCAAAAAGCACGAGTTGGGTGACTTATCATAAATAAAAGTAATTACTGCAAATGAAAGGCTGAGCAATAAAAACCTAATTCAAAACTATATTTTAAAGATGTAAGGAATGCAGCAGATGCTGTGTTTCTTTGCAAAGGCTGTAGCTAGCTATTGTAAACCACATTTTGTTTTCTCTCAACCCGACGTGATCAAATACGTCAAATGAAAGTATTCCTCCATCACATGCACACTACAGCAGGGCTATTGAGGCCACACTACTGCATTTGAGCAATGAAAGAATAAAGCTCTACTCACAAATGGATTGAGTCAAAAATGTTTTTAAAATGTTTTAAATTTGTATTAGAAATGTTTGCATGCATGTCTGCTTATGACAAAACAAAATGTTGTTTTGTCATAAATGACAAGGTAAATACAGTTAAATTACCCCAAGATTTCCCGTTTATTCCCGTTAATTCCCATGGAAAGTTTCCAACTTTGAATATTTCTGGAATTTTGCAACCCTAGCTATATATCCTATTAAAGGTACACTCCACTGAATTCAAATGTTCAAAATTTTAGCACCATTCAAACCTGTAGCAACAGTCGCATGATGTCTTCTGTGGCTGTGGAGGAGCTTTAATGGAGAAAGTAACCCCTGATGAGGTCATCAGGGTTATCAAAGAACATAAGAAGCTTTTCAGATGTGAGGCAAAATTAATTTAAGAAATCAACTTTATTTTTATTTTACCATTCATGGGTCCCTTCCAATTAGCATGTAAGTGAAAAAGAGGCACAGAAGATGCAGTGGCCTTTCTCCTGCACACAACACCAGGAAACAATGCCAGGCTTCATTTCACTGGTTTTAACTTTGCCTTTAACACAATCCAGAGCCATCAGGTAATCAACAAACTACAGCACCTCCAAGTTCCATCACCTCTAATCCACTGGATCCATAACGTAACCATTATACGGGCAATCCGCAGGGGTGCATACTCCATTTTTCTACACCCTTTGTACAAACGACTGTCAAAGTCCATCCACCACTACCTTCTCTGCAAATATGCAGATGACAGGGCCATCCTAGCACTGCTTAATAACAACATTAGCCGTTTCTATTCAAATATTCAAATGTTGAGCCAATTTTAATCAAACCTTTGAGATTATCGCAAAAAAGAAATGAGAAAAGGCATAATTCCATCAATTGATTTAGAGAGAGGCTACAGTGTAGTTTGGTCAGAGGCTGGCATTACAGACTACACATGGCTGGAATGAGCCAGTAAAGAAGAAGTAGAGGCTGCCAATGGAAACAATTCACCCTGGCCATCTCAGCAATTTGTTTCAATTCTTTCAACTTTCAATAGTTATTTCATGTCAGCTAGTTTTGCCGATGAGCATGTGTGCATGTGTCATGCTGTCTGAAGACGAAGACAAGCGTTTGTATTGGGAATATCTGGGAAGATGCCGACAGCAGAAACAGCTGATCAGTCATGTGAGTTAAACGTTCGCTACATCAGAATTCATTCGCAAAGGTGTTTCCATTTCTCGTATTGTGCTTCAACCCTTTTTGGATAAAGGCAAAACCACTTCAACCCAGCGGAAACACTTTTTGCAGTTTTATCATATTTGAAAGACTCGGGTACCTCTAGGCATTCCGCACCTCATGATAAATGTCCAAAACCAATGTTTAGTGACAAAGCAGGAAGTGAGTGGGTGATCTATGTGGCAAGGCAGAAAGTATGAGATGGTTGATTGGTGTCTAGCCTATCTAACTTGCACAAGACCAAAGTTTGCATATCATCACAGGCCTACAATTAACATTCATATTTGTATTAACCATAACCATGATCTTTCACCAACTTTAACCAAGTATGTAGCTGCCGAACCCTACCAATACTTTGACCATGTTGTATTTGCCCTCAAAAACGCTGTTGTGATGACCAGTTACACCAAAATGTACAATATTCCATCATCTCACAGACTGACCAGTCCATCGGTTTAACCAACCATCCATCATTCTAATTCAAAGCAACATCTCAACAACTACTAATCATACAACCCTGAATTATAAAGTATATGGTCCACAGATGTTGATGTTCTGATTTTAATGAACTCCTGATCCTCCTACAAATCATAAGGATAGGATTGCTTCTCAGTTTTGTATCCAGGATGACTGTGGCTCAGAATTAGAGCAGAGTCGTCCTTCAATCAGAGCTTCGATTCCCGACTCCGCTAGTCCATGTCGACGTGTCCTTGGGCAAGAAACTTTACCCCAAAATTGCTCCTGCTGTATGAATATATGTATTTGTATGGGTATGAATGATGAACTAGTCCTGATGGGCAGGTGGCACCATAGTAGCCCTGTCATCAGTGAATGAATGGGTATGAATGGCTGAATGATGACATGTAGTGTTATAGAGCTTTGAGTGGTCGGCAGACTAGAAAAGAGATTTATGAGTACAGTCCATTACCGTTTACCAAGACCGGAGAAGCTACTACAGCTATAAATATATATCAATACCAGTGGTGGGCCCTCAGGGCCAGCAAAGCCTTCTCTGCTGGCTTAAACAGAATCACAAAGTTATAGCTATTTTATAATTTAATTTTTTTCCCATTATCTTATTTTCTCATTGCACAGCTCCTGTCTTCCTCAGTTGCTCTGCTTCCAGCCTGCAGCTTGTTTTAAGTAGAGCTCTTATCCAATCAGATTCAGCCTCTATGTCTCTATGTAAGGAGAGAGGCCCGAGGTCCTCTAGGTAGACCTTGCAGATTAAAATATATGGGGACGATATCGTTTCATGTCAAGGCAGCAACAAGACACCATAGCAGACAGGACACTCACAAGCTGCTTTTGAAAACGTTTGCTGAGACCCGAGTGGATCTACAAGTCAACCAACACGTTCACAAGAGGACCTCTGGCTGGAACTGAACCACACCGATGTTCTGTAGAACCGCGTCATTAAACTCTGTATTAACAAAGAAAGGAGGATGGACTTTGTCTTTAAGTGAACAGCAGCTTTGGTAAGTGAACTGCTTTGTTTTTACATCTGCAGTAGTGTTACTACTGTGTTCATTTGTCTTTTTATGATATGGTTAATATTGTTCCTCTGATGTGAATCATATTGAATGACCCGTGCTCTTCAGTGTGTTTTAGCGCCGCAGTGTTGCTGGATGGTTTGTTGCTTTGTTGTCATATAAATATATGTGACTGGTTCTTGTGAGTTTGCTCTTGTCATTGTGTTAATTACATTGATTTTGAAGCATCCCGTCATGCGCGTATTCATGTTTTCTTTAAGGTCTGGAGAGATGGGGATTGTGTGGAGATTGCTTTAGCCCTGTTTGAATCAGTAGAACAGCTAAACGCTGTGGGGAGAGAGAAGCGTGTTTGCTGCTGTTGGATTTCCTGCTAAACTAGCTTAGCATAGCCTCCCAGAACACGTGTGGCTCAGCAGAGTACAATGTTGTTCTTCCGTGGTGGGTGTGTCAGACAGCACGATGTCTGTTATGTTGGGTGGGTTGCCATGTTGAGCTCAGTGGCTCCACCGAAAACATTATATTTCCCACAATTTAAGCTTCTGCATTTTCCAAATGCACTAGTATTATTCAAACATATTGTTCGGTTCGTAAGCGTCGCACCGAACAGTTTAATACGAATGCGTGTATTCTTACACCCCTAGAAACAAATAATAACCATATCTGTGGCGTCATAATGAGCTCATTAGGAGATGGTTCCACTGTAGTAGGACAGCACAGAAGGCCCAGGAATAAAATCCACGGCCTGCCAAATATAATATATGTATTATACTGCATGTCATTTCCATTCAAAACACAGACATGCACATGTTGTTTATCAACTGAACATGTATTCTCTCTTACTGTACTTAAAGCCTGTCACACACCTTCCTCCTGACACTTCAGTCAATTCAAAAATGTATTATCAATTACTTTTAAAATCTTGAGAGGCATCTGACTAAGCAAATGAATGAAGTGATAGAGACTATCTCAGTTCAACACCAATCCATCATAAGATAGTTAAATACATAGTTATTATTATTATTATTATTATTATTATTATTATTATTATTAATACAATATGTATTAATTACAGGGTAGGAACAGGAGATGTATTTAGTGTCAGCACCCTGTTGTTATTTCCTCAGCAGGATATTTATTATAATATTAATTATGGTTAGTCTAGATTGCACATACATACACAGAAACACATGAGGGCTCTCTGAGGGTACCTTCATCAAAAATGAATGCATCTGCTCAACGGTCATTGATTTCTTGAAACAGAAGGCAGACAGCAGAGCAGAAGGTTGTACATAGACTTGACTTAAACAAACAGGATCTGTGGTTCCCTGGTATCACAGTCTCAAGGAGTCTGTCTCAGGATGGATCTGGTCCAGATAACAGATAAGTGACCTCTTTGAGGTAAATGAGCCAGGCGGTCAAACTAAAGTTATTCCCTTCTATGCAAACAGCGATTAATAAGGTAAGAAATCCATTTTTTAATATGTTGCAATCAGAGCTCTCACTGTAAAGTAGGTCAAGCCATTATAATATACAGTATATGGCTATGCTGCTGCCTGTTACATTATTCACTGTTCCATGCTAACCAATGCTAACACTGCAGCATAGGCATTAGCATGTATGCATTACCTTCAATGATGAGAACAAGAAGACTAGAAGAAGGTGTGAAGCTAAATGATGAACTGGTGGATGTCTCTGTTTTGTCTCAGTGTCATAGCCAACAGACATTACATTGTGCAGGACAAAATAAACACTGTGTCTTTATGCTGTACTATACAAATATTGTTTGTAGATGGAAGGGTTCCAAATGACTACAGCTAAAACTGATCCATTCCAATTATCCAACCTACGATGGATTGTTGGCAACTCTTTTCCAATGAAAGTAGCGGGCAGCACTAGCTCCAAAAGTTACTAAATCCAGCAAGAAATGTGCCAAGTCGTCAGACCTGACAGCTCGTTCCTTCAGATGGAATGGGTGATGCTACAGTGACTACGTTCACTTTTTACAAACAATCTATGAATTCAATTAGAAATGTAGTGGAGTAGAAGTTTATTGCAGCACAAAAAGAAAAATACTATATTCAAGTATCTACATCAAGATTAGGACTTGAGAAAATGTCAATCCACCAGCATTAGAACATCTACAGTTGTGGTCAAAAGTTTACATACACTTGTAAAGAACATAATGTCATGGCTCTCTTGAGTTTCCCCGTTATTTCTACAACTCTGATTTTTCTCTGATAGAGTGATTGAAACAGATACTTCTTTGTCACAAAAAACATTCATGAAGTTTGGTTCTTTCATGACTTTATTATGGGTTAACAGAAAAAGTGATCAAATCTGCTGGGTCAAAAATATACATACAGCAGTGCTAATATTTGGTTACATGTCCCTTGGCCATTTTCACTTCAATTAGGCGCTTTTGGTAGCCATCCACAAGCTTCTGGCAAGCTTCTCGTTGAATCTTTGACCACTCCTCTTGACAGAATTGGTGCAGTTCAGTTAAATTTGATGGCTTTCTGACATGGACTTGTTTCTTCAGCATTGTCCACATGTTCTCAATGGGATTTAAGTCAGGACTTTGGGAAGGCCATTCTAAAACCCTAATTCTAGCCTGATTTAGCCATTCCATTACCACTTTTGATGTGTGTTTGGGGTCATTGTCCTGTTGGAACACCCAACTGCACCGAAGACCCAACCTTCGGGCTGATGATTTTAGGTTATCTTGAAGAATTTGAAGGTAATCCTCCTTCTTCATTATCCCATTTACTCTCTGTAAAGCACCAGTTCCATTGGCAGCAAAACAGCCCCACAGCATAATACTACCACCACCGTGCTTGACGGTAGGCATGGTGTTCTTGGGGTTAAAGGCCTCACCTTTTCTCCTCCAAACATATTGCTGGGCATTGTGGCCAAACAGCTCGATTTTTGTTTCGTCTGACCACAGAACTTTCCTCCAGAAGGTCTTATCTTTGTCCATGTGCATGTCAGCAGCAAACTTCAGTCGAGCCTTAAGGTGCCGCTTTTCGAGCAAGGGCTTCCTTCTTGCATGGCAGCCTCTCAGTCCATGGAGATGCAAAACATGCTTGACTGTGGACACTGACACCTGTGTTCCAGCAGCTTCTAATTCTTGGCAGATCTGCTTTTTGGTGGTTCTCGGTTGACTCTTCACCCTCCTGACCAATTTTCTCTCAGCAGCAGGTGATAGCTTGTGTTTTCTTCCTGATCGTGGCAGTGACAAAACAGTGCCATGCACTTTATACTTACAAACAATTGTTTGCACTGTTGCTCTTGGGACCTGCAGCTACTTTGAAATGGCTCCAAGTGACTTTCCTGACTTGTTCAAGTCAATGATTCGCTTTTTCAGATCCATGCTGAGCTCCTTTGACTTTCCCATTGTAGCATTTGTATCCAATGAGCCCTATTTAAATGGCCTCAGAGAAGTCACCAGTTGTAGTCACTCATAATCACTCACAAGAAGTTAAGAGGCCATGCTATGAAGCTCATTTCATTGACACAACTTTCTAAGTCACCAAAATTGCTAATTCATGTTGCTGTATGTATATTTTTGACCCAGCAGATTTTGTCACTTTTTCTGTTAACCCATAATAAAGTCATGAAAGAACCAAACTTCATGAATGTTTTTTGTGACAAAGAAGTATCTGTTCCAATCACTCTATCAGAGAAAAATCAGAGTTGTAGAAATAACTGGAAACTCAAGAGAGCCATGACATTATGTTCTTTACAAGTGTATGTAAACTTTTGACCACAACTGTATATAGATTCCATATATAACATACTGCTTATAGAGTAGATTCTATATTATAGAATCTACTATAGATCACAAATCTTATACAGCATGTCTACTACAGCATGGGCATGAATGTAGCATATGAGCACTGTTGATCCCAGAGGCAAAGCGCCTCAAGATGGCAGTCTGGTGTAAAATGACTATAATGTGTGCAAGAGGAGGCACGAACACAATAATCTGCTTTCAGGGAATTGAACTAGTGTAGAGCTGGAGACAGTGAGCTGGTGTGGGTAATGGACTCAGTGACTGGACCTCCAATGATATTGGGTGATAGAATTAAAAAGTAGACAGGGAGGAAATATGATAACTACAACATGCAAGAAAATGCATCTTATCAAGTCATATATTTGATTAGGGTCTTGGTGTACCAGGAAGCAAGTGATTAAAATGATGTCATCCAACTGGCAGTATTACTTACTGTAATCGAAAATTACAAGAATTTCTTTTTTTTGAGGGAAGTGAATTTCTCTACTGACCTCTCTTACCAAAGCCATCATATCTGACTTTAAGATGCTCCTTTGCACATGGAGGAAAATGGCTTCCTAAGATCATAATTGCAGCCACAATTACTGCTTCCATAAAGGCCAGATGGAAATGTCACTAAATACCAGCTGTCTATCTCTAACACAGACAGTAGCTGTCAGTACCAAGCTACATCAGGCAGATATTCTATTCAAAAATACTCACATCCTATCAGTTTAAATCACAGTGGGCTAGCTGGAACATCGGATTCTGGTGTCAGGTATGAAAACTCTCTCTCTAATGTCAGATATTTCCTCCCTTGTCTGTTATAGTCTGAGGGACATGCAGCTTTGGAAGGCAGAGACAAATATTTAGATTTTAATGTCATAAAGGATAGCAAAGAAAATATTAGTTGACATTTAATTTATTATGAATAAAAGAATAAAACACAAACTTTCTGATGAATGAAAATTTTGAGAGAATTTTTCTTCCTTTGTGTTTTGTGTTCATATTTGGGACAAACGGATGGAATTTGCTCAATTACTGTTTCCTATCGTACCATATTTAAAAAATCAAGAAAGACCGTTCATTCACACTATCATATTATGATTTTTGTAGCGCACTGAAACATATTATTTCATATTTTTTGCTGATTTAACATCAGTGTTCAATGGTTAAAAAACATTACATAACTGTATACTTACTAACTGTGAAGGGAAGAAATGTATATGGCCCTTTAGAAGAGAGCACTGTCACTTTAAGAGAGTTTTTGAGAACGTGCTGTATGCAGGCTGAAGGCCAAAATGTGCTTGTGCTTAACCGTGGGATCTGTTAATAAAAGTGCAAAATAAAGATGGACGTGTTTTTGGACAGTTCCTTTTAACCTTTTAAACCCTAGGCCTATTTTTAGGCCTCAGCTCGAAAAAAGAAAACCCATACAAAAATGAGTGTAGCGTTGCAACTGTAAGGGCTATTTTAATACTTTTTTTTTTTAAGGGTGCAACATCAAGCTTCATTAAGTCCTTTCTAACATTCATTTGCTGTCTAAAGATATTTAAGACATAATAAATTAAATAAATGGTAAACCAGATGTGCACTCAAGTGCAGGTCTCTAAAAATATTATGTAGTTTGGTGCAGCAGTAGATTAGCTGTGGACAGACACACAGATGCACGCTCGTACACAAGACCAATCTCATTAACTCCTGGCAGAGATGATGATGACTTTCGTTACTAAAAGCTATTGTGCCTTTCATTTGAGAATAGTTTAAATTTAGTTAGTTTCTGAGTTTTCAATGTATCTCTTTGTAAGCTGTTTCCACATGAAGCCTTTTTGTTTTGCCAACAGTAAAAGATTACACAAGGTAGGCTCATATATGTATAATAGACCAATACAAAATTCCTCATGAAGCCATAGAGAATAAACAAGCATGTTCTGAGGGGAATGTTGTCCACTGTCAAAGAGGTGCAATAAAGGAAAGAATCGGAAACTAATATCTCTGTGAAAGTTTAATTTGACTTTTTGTCCCCTTTGCTACACAACCCCTAAAGTACTACAGCTCAAACACCCAACCATTTGATGGAGTCATTTTAACATTTGAAGCTGCCCTAATCCATATTATATATAATAATAATGGATCGAATAAATATGTGAAAGTATTTTCTCAAAATGACCCACAGAGAATTATCACCTGACTTGAGGTCCTGCAGAGCTGTTTAGTGTCTCTAGGCTCATTGTTTTGGTTCACTCTGCTCTCAGTCAAATATACACTCCACAGAGAAGACAGCAGTGGCACCAACACACAGGTCAAAGGTCACAGGGTTTCTTTGCTGTGTGCTGCCTTTGTCTCGCTCAGCTTTTGCCTCCCTGACATGACCGATAGGCTCCTGCTACAGAGAGCTCCCACACTATTGAGAGAGGCTGTTGGGAATAAAAGGTGCAAAGCAAAAAGTAATTTAGTCAAGCTGAGAGGGGAGAGAGAATCTAATTTCTTTTGAAAGATTTCATTGAAAGAAACAATAGATGGAGCTGTCCTTTCTTCATTTCCTCACATTCTTCCTTGTTCTTTCAAAGTAAAAACTGACCTGAAGCTGTAGCTTTTATAAGTACTACACTGAACATAGCATATGAAATATTTCCTCTGTTGGAGGAGGAAAGAAAGTAGGATGTCTAAGGTTGGTGACATGTTTACAACCTTGCTTATCATTTGACTGCTTGTCTTTTTTGCCCCATCTTTGCAATAGGAATTTCATATGTTGCCAGATCTCACCAATGACTTTGTAAAAACAGTATCATAATTGATAGAAACGATCAGCCAATTTCTGAAATTAAGTAAGTAATAAATACATTGTAATAAACCAGAATTATAATTTTCATTTTAGGTTTTCTGTCTGCAAATTCCCTAAAAGGAACAGGAGTTTCATAGATAATCTTCACTCCCAAGTGTAATATCTCAGTAAGTTGTCTGTGAAAAGACACACTCACTGTCTGATTTTCTCATCAATGTTGTTCTATCAATGTTTCTCCTCTGACTTTGTGATAAAAGCAGCTGAAGTTACACTAAAATGAAAGTGAAATTAGCTGTTGTTATTTGTCTCAATAAAGCAATAAGGAAAAGCAGCTCAAGTGATGTCTACACATTCAGTCACTGATCTAGATCTAGAGCCTTTGAGAGCACAAAACATTTGCCTTCCTCATACTTCACAAATACGATTCATTCATGTGTTTGTGTTACTTTATAGACAGCTGTTAGCTAACGCTAATGCTAACTTATTGTTGTGCTATTGTTGTAACTCAGTGATGGGCCGTCTGGGCCAGCAAAGCCTTCTCTGCTGGCCTAAACAGAATCATATTACATTACATTACAGTCATTAAGCAGACACTTTTATCCAAAGTGACTTACAATAAGTGTATTCAACAAAGGTATTCAAGAGAACTACTAGTCACCAGAAGTCATAAATGCATCTCCTTTTAGTATCTAAGAGCATGAAGCAGAGCAAAAGTACAGTGCAGAAACAAAGTAATATAAATACAATAAGTGCAACAAACTAATACAATACAATAAGTGCTAAGTGGAAGGCTCAGGGTAGTACTTCTTGAAGAGGTGAGTTTTCAGCCTGCGCCGAAAGATGGGCAGCGACTCTGCTGTCCTGACGTCAGTGGGGATCGGGACCCGATCCCGGATAAGCGGTTGAAGATGAGATGAGATGAGATGAGGTTCTTGTGAGTTTGTTCTTGTCATTGTGTTAATTACATTGATTTTGACTATATGCATTGTCCGGTAATGATGAAGCATCTCGTCATGCGCGGGGTTAGGGTCCGGACATTTGATTCTCTGTTTGGGGTTTTGTTTTCTTTAACAAAGCAAGAATTATGGTTTGGAGAAATGGGGATTGTGTGGTGATTTTTTTAGCCCTGTTTGAATCAGAAGGGAACAGCTAAACACTGCAGGGAGAGTGTGGCGTGTGTGCTACACTCTAACTTCTGCTTCCAATCCTAAAAAACTCTTTGAAACTTTTACTTCACTCCTCCAACCCCCACCCCCTCCTCCTACTTCCTCCCTTCTCCCTGATGATTTCGCCAACTTCTTTGACAAGAAGGTAAACGATATCAGATCTTCCTTCTCTCAGCCCCTCTCTCCCTGTCCACCCTGTCCAATCCTGCCCCCACAGCTCTCCCTCCCATCTCCACGCCCCATCTTACCTTATCTGGCTCCTCTCTCCCCTAACGAGGTCCTCAACCTTGTTACGTCTAACTGCCCCACCACGTGCTCCCTTGACCCGATCCCTTCCCCTCTTCTTCAGTCTATTGCGACTGAACTCCTTCCTTTCCTCACCCACCTCATCAACACATCTCTTGTTTCAGGATGCTTTCCCACGGCCTTCAAGACTGCCAGAGTCACCCCCCTTCTGAAGAAACCATCACTTGACCCCTCTGATGTCAAGAACTTCAGACCGGTTTCTCTTCTACCCTTTCTATCCAAAACACTTGAACGTGCTGTCTTTAACCAACTGTCTTCCTATCTCCACCAGAACAGCCTTTTGGACCCCCACCAGTCCGGGTTCAAAGTGGGTGACTCGACAGAGACGGCCCTCCTTGCGGTGACAGAGTCGCTTCACGCCGCGAGAGCTAACTCTCTCTCCTCTGTCCTGATTCTCCTGGACCTGTCTGCGGCGTTTGACACTGTGAACCACCAAATCCTCCTCTCCACCCTCGAGGGGATGGGCGTCTCAGGCTCTGCACTCTCCCTGTTTGCATCCTACCTGATGGGTCGATCCTACCAGGTGACCTGGAGGGGGGCCGTGTCGGAACCACGCATGCTGACTACGGGGGTTCCACAAGGTTCAGTCCTGGGCCCCCTTCTCTTCTCCCTCTACACAACATCTCTGGGTTCTGTTATTCGCTCGCATGACTTCTCTTACCATTGTTATGCCGATGACACCCAGCTGGTCTTGTCATTTCCCCCCGGTGACACCCAAGTGGAAACAAGCATTGCTGCGTGCTTGGCTGACATCTCGAAGTGGATGACGACACACCACCTCAAGCTCAACCTAGACAAAACCGAGCTACTGTTCCTCCCGGGGAAGAGTTACCCGCACCGGGACCTGTCCATCACCATTGATGATACCGTGGTGACGCCAACTCGGACTGCGAGGAACCTGGGTGTGACCCTGGATGACCAACTGTCATTCTCAGCAAACATTTCATCCGTTAAACGCTCCTGCAGATTCCTGCTCTACAACATCAGGAGGATTCATCCCTTCCTCACTGACGAGACAGCTCAGGTTCTCATCCAGGCTCTTGTCATCTCCTGCCTGGACTACTGCAACTCTCTACTTGCCGGAGCCCCAGCGTCAGCCATCAGACCTCTGGAGCTTGTCCAGAAAGCCGCAGCTCGCCTGGTGTTCAATCGCCCCAAGTTCTCCCACACAACTTCCTTTCTCCGTTCTCTACACTGGCTCCCTGTAAGAGCTCGCATCCAGTTTAAGACTCTGGTGCTAGCCTACAGGGCAGTGAAAGGAACAGCTCCTTCCTATCTCCAGGCCATGGTCAAGCCCTACATCCCCGCCTGACCACTTCGCTCTGCTGCCTCGGGGCGATTGGTTGCCCCGTCGCTCAGAGGTCCTGGCGGCCGATCGACCCGGTCACGGCTGTTTTCTGTCCTGGCCCCACAGTGGTGGAATGAACTTCCCACTGACGTCAGGACAGCAGAGTCGCTGCCCATCTTTCGGCGCAGGCTGAAAACCCACCTCTTCAGGAAGTGCTACCCTGAGCCTTCCACTTAGCACTTATTGTATTCATACTAGCTTGTTGCACTTATTGTATTCGTATTACTTAACTGTTTTTCTTGTTTCTGCACTGTACTTTGGCTCTGAATTATGCTCTGCTTCATGCTCTTAGATGCTTGTTTGGAAAAGGAAATGTACTTATGACTTCTGGTGACTAGTAGTTCTTTTGATTACCAATGTTGAATGCACTTACTGTAAGTCGCTTTGGATAAAAGCATCTGCTAAATGACTGTAATGTAATGTAATGTGCTGCTGTTGATTTCCTGCTAAGCTAGTTTAGCAGAACACGCGCCGTACCAGAGTACAATGTTGTGGTTCCAGCGTGGGCGTGTCAGACAGCATGTTGCCAGGTGGAGCGCAGTCCACCGAAAACAATATATTTCCCACAATTTAAGCTTCTGCATTTTCCAAATGCACTAGTATTATTCAAACGTATTGTTCGGTTTAATACGAATACGTGTATTGTTACACCCCTAGAACCATATAATAACCCATAGCTGTGGCGTCGTAATGAGGTTATTAGGAGGTGGTTCAACTGTAGTAGGACCTGAAGGTCCAGGTATAAAATGAAGTCACTGTTGTAACTAAACTGCTAAAGTAACCGCCGTTCCTTCTGCCGTTCTTCGCAGTTACTGAACAGCTTCAGGTGAATAACGACCATCTTCTGAAGTGACAGAGGGCCGACCCTGATTTACATGTAGCCCAGGAAAACCAAGAATAATTGCAATCACATTTGTGTTCTGGCTAATAAAAAGCATATAATTCAATAAGGCGAAATAACAACATATCACCCACCATAAAAATCTGCTTACATGAAAATATCTTGTTCCAACATTTCTTCAGTCCGTTGTCTTATCGCCATGTGGACATATGTAAAACAGGGTTCTTTCACTATCCCCATTACTTGTTGCTCTTTTAACAGAAATTTGCATCTTGGGCAAAATAACAAATTTTTCTGGCATTAAATCCACATCGCACCATAAAAAAATCACCATAAACGCAGACTGTTAAATATGATGTCTTCCTGAACATCCCTCCAGTCAGCGTTAGTAAGTTTGTTAGGTAGGTGATTAATAAGAGTCTGACCACTCCACCAACTGGCCTAATCCCAAGACACCTCTACTTACCAACATCTAATGGGATGCTGAGGTGATCTTATACCTAAGATTTCATAAACCATCAAATCTGAATGATATGAAATCAATGGCCACCTGGACGGTGAAAAATGATCTTAAACCCTTTGCTTTGGAAATTTAACATCAGGTGCCAGTCTTTTATTTTTAAGTTGATCATTAGCATTGTATAACCACAGGAACTATTGAGTATTCTACCCTAAGAAGTTCCATGATCTCCTATGATTATTTGTTGTTGTTAATAACCAAAGAGAAAGAGAAACACAACTGTGTTATATGATCTGGTGATTCCACCTACTATCTAACAGCTCACCTGTCAATGACGCAGAGTCACATCTCAACATCTGCAAACCACAGAGGGAAGAGAAGCAACGACTCGCTGTCACCCAGTCTGTATTTTTAGAGTTTGGGTTTTTTTCTATTCAAAAAGACAAAAACAAGGACACCTTCCTCTAGGGAGAAGATGTCTCCTGCAGGTATAAAAAGCAAAGGCTTCTGAAAATCTTACTCTATACAAGAAATGTGGAAATGGAACACAGCAACAACCATTTAAAATACTTTGGAATCATGGATGACAAGCTTAGATTCTTAAATGACAAGAAGGGTGTCACACTGCTCTGCTGAGTCAGTTCTGACACTTGACCAACCAACCAGCTTCTTTTATTGACATATAATGATTGGGAAAAGCAAAAGAGGACACTGATGGATGGGGTTGTCTTAAGAAGGATTTACGGCAACATCAAAGTGATCCTCCATATTGATCCATATGTAGTGTTTACTGTAAACCTCAATATGGAACCCACATGGACTAAAAGCTCCACAGTAAGACAAATATTCTTTCACTGAAGCTGGTGAAAAGGATTGACGTGAATACTGTCAATACTTGGCAGAAAATGTTATAGATATTATTTTTATTACATAATGTGTTTATTGCATTTATAAAGACAAACACTGCATGACCATTCAGCTTCCTGTTAAGAAGAAAACTCTTTAATTTCATGTTTCATCTTTTTTTTCTGTATTTTTTTTCTATATAACAATGCCAGAAGTCATGCATGCATATTGGTTGAAAACAAATAGGGGGATTGTGAGTGTTCCAGGTATATAAGAACCATGTTGAAGGGACATAGAGGTTCAGAAGTAAAAAAAGATAAAGTGCAACATAATAGAATTCATATTAATTAAGTCCTTTTTTATTGTGTGTCTTACTTCTAGGGGGTATTATTTAGAACCACAGTTTCACAGGGGATGTAAACAGTAAGTGAGTTATGCTTTGGGCTACAACATGGCCCAGATTTATTAGCATATTTTGGGTAAATTTTGGCTAAAATGCACCAGTAAAAGTGAGCAGGAAATTTAGGATCACTAAATTTCTTTGATACGGAAAAGAATGTATAAATGATGATTCTTAGGCTAGTTCTGGATCTTTAAGGAGCTGATGCAACATATTGACACTTTCCCACTTCCTATCGGAGAATGTGCTCTGCATGCAATAAAGCACATATATGTAATTAAATGATTGGCAGAGTCCAAGAGACGAAGAGAGAAAATCTTATGTAAAAATCCTGCTGTTAAAAACAACAAAATAAGGGAAAAGGAAAAAGTGGAGGACAGGAGCCTTTTTGTTGGCCCACATCTGATGTGATGAAGATTTAGTCCACACAGATAGTGTAGACAGACGAGGGTAACATCTTTCCTTTAGTCATCATGGAAGTGATAAGAGCCTTGTAAGACTAAAAATAAAGCTGTGGAGGAGTAAACATAACGCACATTTTCTTTGACAGGGGAGGTTCAGAAAAAATGAAAGAATGAGGCTACAGAAGTAAATAACAAGACCAGTTTACAACATAAGGCAATCCAGTACAAACCACCACAGCTTTAGGCCTCAACAGGGACATATAACTTATTTCTAAGCCAGTGGTGTGAAGGAGATATCTGAATGACTTTTACTAAGATTGCAATGACATCTTCTATCGACATTTATGGTCTCCAGAAGATGAATCCTACTGACTTTGGTGGTCTCCTGACTTTACCTCTAGCTCCACCAGCAGGTTAACATTTTATTTAGTTTTTTTAGGAAATGTCTTGGCAATTTTAGTATCAATAACCATAACATGTTACACAGCCGTTCATGTTCTCCTGGGGACGAACCCTTTTGATTTTAATGGCCTCCATGACATCCCTTACACCATCCTCTCGACATGTTAACGACATGTATGGTGATGAACATAACATCCTCTAGTGGCTACTTGTGGGACTTGCTTTTAACAAAAAAGCTCAAACAGCTATTGTGACTGACTAGCGCTAGCAGGTTTCCAGCTACCCAGCATGTTAGCCCGGCAGCTACAGCAGTTCAGCCAACTAGCCCTACAAGAATTTACAACATCGCCAACTTTCCAGAAGAACGTATTTCCCAAAAATGTTCCAATGAATATACCGTGCCACTTTCTGATGACAGGGCTTTCACAATGTGTAAAAACAGAAGAATTCAACTCTGCGAAAGTCATTATTTAAATCAATTGCTGGATTTTGTTGGATGTTGATGTATGACTGGGATTGCAGTGGACATATTATTGATGGGTGATGGTTTTTAAACAAGAGAGGAGAGGCGAGGACAGGAGAGGAGAGAAATTTTCTGAGTCATTATAATGACGCTTTTAAATCACAAAAGACTTTTATACCGGAGTGAAAGACAATAACAGCCCCATATCTGGGCCTTATCCTCCAGGACAGGGAGCTCTAACTTCTTTCAAGGTTGTTGGACACACGTCACAATGACTAACATGTAAAGCTTAACAGAGTGGCACCTTTCCCTGTGTGTTTGTCTGTCTTCAAAAAGTCAATGGTAAATGTAGTGATATTCCTGCATTCAACATTCCTTGGCTCGTTGCCCTGTCTGCCAGCTCTGGTGCTTTAATGACTTCTTTCAAACTGAACAATAGTGGCAACAGTTCACCCCCAACTCCACCATCAGCATTTCCATTTTCACAGCCCAGTAAAACTTGGATAGTATCCTCGTCCACGTGGAAACTACCAAAACATTACAGCTACATTAGCTCTGCATGCTAATCATGACTCATTCATTCAGTTATTACTGTCAAAAATTGTAGGCTGAGAAAGGTCGAGCCAAAAGACTTTAATATGTTACATCTTTAAAGCTGCACTAGTCAATATTTTTCTTTTATCAATGGATAAAAACAGTGGGTTTTTTTCATGAATAGTGAACCCACAGAACATTATCACAAACACACAGTTCCCATCAGCTCTACTGAGCTTTTGAGGCTCTTTCAGCTCATTGTTTTGGTTTTACATCCCAACATAATGGACCACCATCTGATTTATGTTTAGCAAGGTTACCGTGTATGTTCCCAGATATTAGCAGTTTACTTGGTGGGTGGAACAGTTCCTTCCTAATGTTACAAATCACTGTAGGACCGTTTCCTTACCTGACACAGCAATGGTGAATGTCTGATTAGGTTTAGACACAAAAACTACTTCTTCCACCGTTGCTCCTGGCAGTAAAGAGTCATAATTCACTCAGGCACTTCAGGTCTTTGACAGTAAAATGAAAACTCATAACGAGGCATTTCAACAAATGACTAGTGCAGTCATTTTCTTGGTAGGACCTTCTCCATAGGGATGATGTCCAAAACTATGAAGATCTAAATTTTAATAAACAGGAAGCACCCTTTAAGGACATTGCATTCTGTAAGCCATGGTTGCTTTTGACTAGATCTTTCAAAGCTATAGGAATATATTGTATTGAATGAATGAATGGTTGGTCATCACGTGTAGCATGCAAAGCTCCCTTTTAGAGTATTATTATTTCAGGGTGAGTCCAAAGAAAAGCCAGAGATGACCGACAGCTTTGGGCCATGGTGGTAGTATCTCTTGATTAGAGCAGACTGACTTTATAAGGGCCACACCTAAAGCTCTGTCTCCTCATTCAACAGTTACCCTGAACTCATTCAGGTCACAAAAGGTCAGACAGTACTTCCTCTGCAGTCTAAACACGATCCAGGGTAAAAAACGTGTCCTCTCACATCCGCACACACTGAATCATATGCTCCTTTATGTTCTCTGAGATGGACCAATAGGTGGCTGATCAGTCACAGCTGTAGGGTCTACAGAATCAGAGACTGGTTCAGATGTTACATGGTCACGCTATGGATCAGCCTGTTCGCCCAATCAATCCCTCACCATCGCTTCTTTTAGCCACCATCCTGTCCAGCTCATCAGCAGCTGCCAATGGCCTCATTAGAGCCTGCAGCTGACGGAGTTACTCTCTGTCTCATTCACATAGAGTGTGTGTGGGTGTGTTGGTGATGTACAGCACACTGTAGAAGAACTACAGTATTGTACATACAGTTCAAACTACCTTGTTGAGTTGCGGTTCTATGTAGAGTTCTCCCAAAATGATTGTAACATATTGTGATTGTCTCTGCTAACCAGTCAAGTTGCAACTTATATTCATGTCTGTCCAAAAGCTCATCACTTTACACAGGCTACTAATCCTATTTATGTTGCCATCTAGTGGTGGCATCATGTTGACCCACACCCTGTGTAGCACAACACATTGCAGTGCACGACAGTGCAAGGCTACATCCCAGCTGGGTGTTGTCTCAGGGAGGTACAACAGACCACACCCATCAGTAACTTTGGGTGGAATCAGAAGAGCAACCAACTGTATATCTTTAAACTGGCCAGTCAGTGCAGCCATGTTTCCCCACCATGCCGTTTACTGTGTATAAAATAGACCAAACCGCAAAATGTTCCAGGCTGAATGAATCCAAAGACCACAGACGATTGGCTTAGAACCCTGTGTGCAATTTGGCTCATCCTACAGGGTCAACAAGGCTCCCTGAAACACACAACTAGTGCATCCTTTGTGTACCTAAGTACACAGTACTTAAAGCAAGGCGTAACCATCACTGTTACTTCTTGTTTGAAGCTTGGACAATGTACATGCTTGTTACATTTTCATAACTTTTTATTGTTTGCCTATTGTCCATTATTTCTGGAAATAAAACTCAAATCAAATCTCATAAGCAATGTAATGGGTCTTGTCCTGGTTTACAACTGGGATTTGTTAAAGCTGTGCAAATCAATAGTTTTATAGTAACAATGGGCCAAATGACTACATGCATCTTTACTGTTTTCTGAATGCAGAACAGCTTGGAATGAGGGATGGT
>NW_027176361.1:12797316-12832316 GCF_023349555.1 Cebidichthys violaceus | reverse complement strand
AGGATCCTAAAACGCTGAAGAAACAATAAGCTGTGTGTGAAATCACAGCCTTGGTATGAGAGCTCACAGCTCCACCCCTCCTCTGCTTTAAGGTCCAGATGACGTAACAGGATGTTGCACAGTGCGAACCTCAGGGCAGACACATTCAGAACCAGAACACAAGAGAACACCCAGAACAGTTCTGATGAATCCCAGAACCTGAGTCATCTTGTTAGCATCTGAGGCATGTGGCCGCTACCCAAGTGTTAATCATTGAGTGTCTGAGTGTGAGTCATCTGCATCACTATACCATACATCTGGCACAGCAGCAGCCAAGCTAAGCCTTGAGCTAAACACCGCCCGGTTTAGCGCTAGTAAAATGCTAATCTAGATACTGCTCAGGATATTAGATCATGGGATTAGAGCACAACCTGTGTGTGTGTGTGTGTGTGTGTGTGTGTGTGTGTGTGTGTGTGTGTGTGTGTGTGTGTGTGTGTGTGTGTTGGGGGGGCTCCAAGCCGGAGCCATTTTATCAAGAGAAGCCACAACAGCGAGTCCCCCTCCCTCGGATGTTCTTTTCCTTTTGGTTAGTGTGAAGCCGACGGTAATCATTTCACATTGCAGCGCAAATGACCGTTTCTTTAACTGCAGGTCAGATGTTTTCATGAAGTAGAAAAATCAGAACATGAAAACATGAAAACATGAATTGATACAAGGACAGAGATACTGAAGCCAGTCAACTGCTTCAGTTGATTGTGTATTTGTGTGTTTGATGTTGGTTCATTTTCAGAGTTGAACAAAGTTGCAGTATTAACGTTGAGTTTGTTCAGTTTAATAGAATCCAAGCCCCCCCCACACACACACACACACACACACACACACATAACTCATTACACACTGCTCCACTGGCTGGTGTCTATGTGCCACTCCATGCAGAGCCATGCTGTCATGTGTGTGATGAAGAGTGTTCACCCGTTCATAGAGCCAGAGAGAAGAGCCTGATGGGATTGACTGGGTGTCATCGGCGCGCTGATGCAGCAGCCTGCAGACAGGCCTCTTATCGGTGCTATTGATCCGTGTGGTGGGCGGCGTACAGACTATCCTCATGCTGAGATGGTGGTTCAAACCCACCAGCTGCCGGGCCGTAACAACCTTCACCTCGAGGTCTGCTGAGCGTCAGCACAGAGCCGCTCTGACTGATGGGACATCAGCGACAGGTCATGGTGTGTGCTCCGTAGCATGAAAATGGAACCAATAAACCAGATGCAGAAATGCATTGGATTCAATATTATGAGGTGCTTTGTGTCGCCTTTTAGCGCTAGTAAATCACAGCCACATTCATTTTGAAGAAGAACAGCAGCCTAATTCTACTCTAAATTCTTTTTTATTTCATCTTCATAAATCTGTTGTAATCGTTGCTGCTCTATCAGAACAAGACTTTGGTCACGGGCCACATGAATCCAGGAGTTCCTGTTCAATCCCCTCCACCATTTCTTTGTTAATGTCACCGTGAAATTCTGTGTTTCTGTTGTCACTTCTATTCATTCAGTCAGACCGGCCAGCAACTCCAGTGCTGCAGTTCTCCTTCACTTATCTTACATTCAAAATGAGTCCAGTCAGTATCCAATGCGTACTGACTGGACTCCTCACAGAAATGGAGGAAAACGGGTCAAACCCTTTCACACGTTTTCATTTCCATCTAACTGTGAGCTCAAACAGCCCGAGACACATTTCGTGACTGGTTGTGAATTTGTCCACCGCAGAGCGCATTTAGGTCCAGATGTGTCTGCATGATGTGAAAAGGTTTCAACTTGAGCTAAAGGTTTGTGCTAATATCAATCTGAGCGTACACAGACAAGAGAGGCCAACAGAAAGAGCTGGAGTTCTGCTCAGACTGCAGAAGGTGACACAAGGTGACCATCCCTTCCTCTTTCTGTCTGACGACACAAACCTCTCCTAGAAGAACTGCATTGTGGGAGTCTGGATGCCACGGTGACAGTGAAATCTCCTGCACCTCCTTGAAGGTATTTAAAACGAATCAAATTAGCTCCGCTATCAGCCAGAAGTCAACGAGCTGTGTGAGATCACACTATGTGACCTTTAAACGAGGCCCACGAGAGGGCTCTGGAGATTCTCACTTTGTATTCACGGGGACAGACCAGGAGGCTGTCCTCATTCACGCTGTAAATGTAGAACACGTGCCGTGTTTTTAGGGACACTCGTCTGTTTTCTGACCTAAACAAAGAGCTTCAGGGCATCTCTGTGGACAACATCAATACTCCAGCCTCCACAGGAGAGCAGCTCATTGGCATTCAGGACTCAGAGGCAAAGAAAACACCTGCATACACAGTACAATGCACAGCAAGGCTTTGCATTTGACAACCTAAACCAAACCTAATTTACAATACATTATGTCAAGTATTTCTTATATAGGCATTCAAAAATGTAATGCATGTGTGCAGGGATGCATAAAGCCGGAGGTGGGACATATTATATAACACAATATAATAATAATAATAATAATAATAATAAAAGGTTGGGGTGGAGGTATCTATTTTCACCCCTGAATGAACTATAATCCATGTCTTGATCAGCTAATGAGTTCAGGTCAAGCTTGTTACTTTATAAAATTCCTGTGATTTCTCCGTATTATCACCGTCAAGTTAAAGTCCATCATGAGAATGAAGGACAAATGTGAGTCCCAACAAAGCGTTCTTTATCTACTAGAACAACTCGTATTGTTTTAGTCAGCGAGGCTCTTCATCCTCTCCTCTCAACATTAAAACAAACTGTGCCGGTTTACTGGAAAGAAGGGCAAAACAGGAAGTGACTCAACTGATAACGTTAATAAATGAATATATTACAGTAGGTGTTTTTCTCTCTGTCTGATAGTAATTCCCTGCCAGCAGGCCATACTACTGATCTATTGAGGATATCTATGAAGGATGTAGCTTAATATATTAACGGATATCAGCCGTTCAGAATTCATAAGACAGTTTTGTTTAGCTGACAGATCAATGCTGTTGAAAGACGGCAGTCGGCAATTACTTTGGCTTGAACTCCTTTTTGAATTTTCAGTGTTATTCCAGTTAAAACAATACACAGTAAATATGTGTGTTCAAATATAGCTGTTGCTGTACATAAATCCGTTTGCTGTGTCTGCTGTTTCCTGAGCTGCAGCGCCTGATAGAGGAAGCAGAGATAGATGGCCACTTCCACTGACAGCCTGAATTTAGACACTGGTTTAAATAGACCTGTTTATCAGGAAAGAGAGAGTATGTTGGATATGTTGGACGAAGTATGCGCTCATCTCAAAACCGAATGCCAAAACCAGAACCATTAACCTGGACTGAATAAAAGAGAAAGGCTTTCACATTCAGATTAAGCTTCAAGCTCATGAAAGAACATCACGATGCATCAAGTATTAAGTTTGGAGATATTGGAGATGTAACAAAACAAAGTATCCATTCAGGTTTGGATCACAAAGGAAAAACTGCCTCACAAATATCACCACTTTCTGCACAGTATATTGTTTTTTATTGTCATTACGTTGTCCACTTGCATTGTGAAACACATTGCAAAAGACTGCCATATTCCACTCAGGGGTATTTTCTGGAAATTTAAAGAGAGCTTGACTTCAAAATGTGACAATTTATTTTTTCTTAATGGTGCCTTCAGTTCAGTTCAATAAATCATTTGTATAATTTTTTTATTTCAACAAGCAATTTGCTGTTTTTGAGTACTGAAAGCAGTGTAAAACTGTGAACACTTTAATACATATTTATTGTAAGTTATATCACAATATTCAACAGTGTTTATTATCCTCATACCGTGCAGCAATAACTGACAACACCAAAAACAAAAAATAAAATGGAAACATGTTAGAGGGTCTGATTTTACACACATAAGAACCTGACAGAAGTAGAACAGCTTTCTGATCAAACGTCCAGCTGTGAGGTTATTTTGGGAGACGAACAGCTTCCCTAAAATCCAACTCCTTCTGTGACAAACACAAGTGCTCGCTTTGTCCTCTGGAGGCTGTGGACCGTTCCTGGACACACAGACTGCTATTCAGACACACACACACACACACACACACACACACACACACACCCATACCACACAAGTAGAGCCTCCACTTTGCACTGTACCGTTGTGCTCTTCACGTGTCCTGTTTGTCCTCATGCACACACACACACACACACACACACACACACACACACACACGTGGTGACTTTATGTACCAACCCAGGAGGCCCAGTGAAGGCATGCCATAAATGTGACACATGCCCACAGCCCAGCGCCTGGAGTGCTGTCCAAATAGTCCCTATGAGCCCACACCAGAGCAAATATGCTGTCAGCGCCTTCAGGTTCAGACCCGAGAGTGAGTCAGGGAGTCTGAGGAAGTGGAAGAGGTAGGGAATGAGCCTCAAAGGACTGATGAAAGTCCTCACCACTGTTGGACATTTGGTTTAGGTTAGATGTGACACATGGACTTCAATGACCTTATCACTCTAGATCCATGGTGTGAACCAGGATTGATTACGATCTACTGAACTGTGCAGGCTATGCATACCAAGGAGGACAAATATCTGAAACCTGCCGGGCTCTTTCTAGTCACTCTTCACTGTGTCCCTCTTTTATACAGATGTGTACAAAAGTAAGCTTAGTATGAAACTTGAATCAAGAGGGATGTCATGTCACAATTATGGACAAATTAAGAACGAGTTCAGAACATCTGTCTTTGTCATATTCTATGATGTATAATTTGCTGTAATTTGAGACTGCCTGTAATCAAAAGCATTCATCATTTGTAAAGGTACCTACGTTTGGATTGCCTTGTACCTTGTCATTGTTATACAGCTGCAAAACCTCTTAAGTCTGGTGGATGTTTAAGCATAGATCAGGATTTGCAATAGTCAAGGTTTGGCTTGTTGGACCATGATTTTCCCTGAAGCTAAGTAGTAATTAGCCATGCTATCAGTGGATGGTAATAATGGTCAGTCGGTTTGTTCACCACTTTGTTCACCACTGAACTCTCTCAGCAACAATCAGAAGGATTGCCTGATTGTACCAACAACCTCTGTGTCTCTCTGGAGACCGGGAATCAAGGTGATATATTTGGTCTTGAGGAAATTATCTCGACAACTGTCGGATGGATTGAATGAAATGTGGTTCAGATATTCATGTTTATTCCAGAGCCATCATCAGGTCGAAATTTCAGTTTGTCTAATACCTTTTGTTTATGGCCAAATACCTACAAAACAATCATGTTCCCATCAGCCTAACCTGTACTCTGCCAACCATCTGACACTTCAGTATGAACCGAAAAAACTAGCTGCTAGATATGCAATCTACCTATAACATTGGACAATATTTAAATAAATCAGTGGGGACCAGAATTTTCATATTTCCTGTGTACACATGGAACTTTCATGGTGCTAGGAAGAAGATCTGTAGGGTCGACAGAACACATTAGGATTCATCCTCTTGGGACTGCAAATATCTACAGTTAATTTCCAGCCCTTAGTTTTTGAGAAAGGTATTATGAAATATTAGTCAACTCCAATATGACCTCATGGTGGCACAAAAAGATTGGTCTTGAGCTCACCAAGAAAGGTTTATCCTCTGGGGAACATCCAAACCAAAATGTATGTATGGCAGTTGGACAGACGGGCTGACCAGTCCACCTCATTGTCCTTAGGTCTTGCCACTAATGAGGTCAGTCACAGAAATGTTCCAGAAATCCAATGATGTTTCCTCTCCTCGTGGATCTGAGGTCATATGCATCTTAGAATAGAAAGGCTCATCTAATGCTTGATAGTAAGTTACAGGTAGTGAATGTACAGATTGGTGTATCATAGAGGTGTAGCAGCGTTACACATGAGAAACTGGATCAAAGATGGAGATTGTATTTGTCTGTGTGGTGGCTCCTCACTGCTTGATTCAGCTGTCGTCAGGCCTCCGTCACAGCTCATGGTGTGTTTGTCATCATGTGTCCGCAGGACGAGCGTGTAGTGGGATGAAGTGGGGACGAAGTGATGGAAAGAGGAGACAGAGACAGAGACATAATGAGTGAAAGGACTTGATGAACTACAGTAACGGAGAGTGAGAGATCAGAGCGGAAACACATTGTGAACATGTGAGGTGATGAAGGGAGAAGGACAGAAGTCCAAAACATAAAGGATTTAAAGAGGTAAATGAGTCGGATCTGAGCGCTGAAAGGTCGACAGCTTCGGATTTACTAAACACCAGCATGACACAGCATACTGAGCTCGGTACATCTGTCTACTGCCAGCTTAGCAGCACATCTGTGTGGCATGATAGCCCCCCCGACATACTCCACAGTCATACACAGCAAAGTAGTCACTGATCAGGCCAGAAACCAAACACACAGTGTCAAATAAAGTGAAGGTTGTCTTGGGTAAGCAAAGATCTGCTACGCTGGTCCGAATAGAGAAAAGCGAGTCGGAGAGCTGAGCGCAGGTGGCAGAAAACAAATCTCCAGGTTCACTGTGACATCTATGAAGAGAGACTTCACAATTATAATTTGGAACTTAGAAATGCAAGGCAGTCCTTCTTCTCTGACATCATAACCAAAAACAATAACAATACACACGCTTTATTTGCTACCGTCGACAGGCTAACAAACCCTCCAGTGTCAGTAGCTGCTGAGCTCCAATCCTCCTGGGAATGCAATCAATGTGCCTCATTTTTTACTGACAAAATTCAGAAAATTAGACAAGCAGTCAGTGCCTCCACACCAACCACAGGATATGTGTTGTCCCCATCTCTGAATAACATCCATTCAAATATCATGACACAATTTCATTCAAATTGGCTTGTATAGAACAAAGTCCTTACTAGTCCTGTCACGTTTAAATCAAAACGATGTATGTTTTCCCTTTGTAATGGCTACAGCTGACATTTTATTTGACTTTTAGGCTCCATGAAAACCTTAAAACATCTGTCCAGCCATCCCTGCAGAAAAGAAAGCTGAGACCCTGTTGCAGCATATGTGGGTTATTGACCCAGGCGAGTGGAGGGAAAGCTGCTGAATAGCGCGGTCTGTTGGGGCTGGTGGGCAGGAGGAAGATTTTACAGACATCTACTGATCTCTGGCAGCCAAGAGGTCAGAGCTGGATGTGCTGCTGTCCAAAAATCTCATGATGAATCGGGCCCAATTTGTTGAAATCATACAGATGTTCATTCACATTTGGTAGATAGCTGAAAATAGGCCTGTTTAACTGACAGATGAACTATGACAGATGAGATGTAATCTCTCCATTACTTCATGGAGAGAAACTAATGATGGAAATGGATTTGTTATGTGGAAATAAAGCATGTTTCCATTGTTGGCTCTGGACACCCCCTTCATTCTCATGCTGCTCGCTCCACCTCGAAACAACGTGATGCAGTTCATCATTGTGCTTTGCTCTTCCTTACAGGAGATACATATCGTCTTCGTCACTGTGTCTACTACCTCCTCACTAGCAAGAACAAGACTTCTATTTCTATAAGGTATCCTGTAAAAGCTTCACTTACCATAATATATCAAATAATACATACAATATATGAAGCACAACATGTAAAGGAAGGGGGAAGTCATGACATCATAAATCATTAGAACCTTTATTTTATATTTGATGTGTACTATGACTACGTGACAGGCTTTTATTGTGAAATCTTGACAACTGAATACAGTCCAGACACAATGGTCTAAACAGCTTCCTTGAGAGAGGAGTCACCGTTAATTTGGTAATAATATAAAGACTACAAATAAAAATAATACAATAAAATAATTCTTAGATGCTGAATCTTCATGTTTCTATACACAATAACAGCCTCCCATGTGCACCTCACATATTCTATCACATGAGAATCTGCTCGGCTGGGAAACGCTTAGTCATGTCCTGCAAGGTGGAGGCAGAGACGGAGGCGGTGGCAGGAGGAAACTGTGTGCCCTCCAGCACTTCGACACAGCTGTGACCCGGCTACTGCTCCTGACCTCAACCCTCTCAGCCACCTGACGTCCATATGAAGACGTTCAAACACACACATGCTCATTTGATTCAATGGAGACGAGAGGTGTGAGTCTCTGTTTCACTGCAGCAGAGTGAGATCTCAGTGGCATCACATCATGTGATGAATGAGGGTCGGACACACACACACACACACACACACACACACACACACACACACACACACACACACGCACACACAGCCTGTTACCTCCCTACCTGGTACCCAATCACTCTCATCTGCCATTCTAGTCCTCCTACTTCTTTCTGTTCTTTTCCTCTGTCTCACCGCAAAATCATTTTTTTTTTTTTTATTTCAAGCTGTCAATACGTATTAATATTACTCCTATATTGTGTTAAGCAGTGGGCATGGATATCAGCTTTACAGGCAGCTTTGACATACTGCATAGTGTAGATGCTAAATGGACTGTACTACTGCACTCAAAGCTCTTTAACACTACATGTCATCGTTCACCCAGTCACACCCTGATGACAGGGCTACCTGTGATTGGGCTATGCAAATACATGTGAATTGATTTTTCCATTCTTCAATACAGCATGATGTTCAACTTTTAACTAGTTCATGAAAGTTAACTGTAACATGATGGTCGCCTAATAATGTCTTATTCAACATTCCGTTGTACTTAGCTCCACCCTCTTGTGTCTCTTCTGGTTGCAAAAAAACAAGATGGCGACTTCCAAAATGCAGAACTCAAGGCTTCAAAATCCTCGTCCACAAACCAGTGGGTGACGTTGTGGTGAAGGTCCACTTCTTATACACTGAAAACTAAATGACATGTTTACAAAAACTTGAACCTTGAAACATTTGATATTTTATAATCATTATAATCAGTTGGCTAACCTGTGCTAAAGCTGCCAGACTGCTCCATCAGAAGTGCTTGTTGGATGATTGATTAGCACCACCAGCACCACCAGCACCTCAAATCATACAATTGCAATGATCCCAACCGCTCCGTGTTACACCCAGTCTGATCGTCTGGCTGCTCATTTTTCTTTACATCTGACTTTTAACAATGACACTGCATTTCCAGATCTTAACAATTATGTTAATGAGAACAATGTTACTTTTAGAAACACTTCAAAAATTCAACCTACCCAGAATTACCCTATCTCACCTTCTCCCTCAGAGTTACGTTAGCTGTTCTGGGATTTGAAAACCTAGCTTGATCTTCCCTCCATATCGATTCACATTTCTCTCTGAGGTGCAAAGACAGAAACAGAGGCCTGGTGTGCTGCCTTAGTGACTATCACATTAACATCCTTTAATTGATCACTCCCAAAGCACTGCATGTCTCTTCTCCCCTGTCTCTCTTTCTGTCTTCATGTCTCTCTCTGCACCGCCACAGTCACAATCTGACCTTGGCTGGGGCTGAAAAAAACGAGTGGCAGATGTCCTCCTCTACAGGAGCAGACCTGGTGGCAAACCACGCGCTCACCCCCTCTCACTGCCCTGTCTGCCATCACACTCCTGTTTGCAACATGAATCACTCCACCTTCTCACATCCTGAATGCTGCGACGGCTACAAACAGCCTCCGTTTCAGGCCTGAGCTTCCGAGGGAGGAGGTTCATTTGTATTTCATGGCGGCGCAGCCTCGAGGAGGGCATACGCTTCCTGATTGGCTCGTGAGTTTATATTGTGGATGTGTAGCTGCAGGAGGTTCATGCAATTATAGCATTACTCAGAGTGGAGCAGGGCCTAAGTGTAGAAAAATGAGGCAATCTTATTGCAAATTGGTGCAGCGGTCGCATTGCTTACAGGCCATTCACCATCTCACAATCACAGAATCTCACATCTGTGTCTTCTTCTTTTGAAGCAAAGAAAGAAAGAAAAGAAATTCTCAAAGTCACATAGTGACTTTAAATTGAAGCCAGAGGATAATGATACTCATTTTAACACCAAATTACAGGTACATAAAAACTCTTGTGTGTTTTCAGTTTCCAGAGTTAAGTCAGTTGCACTTCTATATTTTAGGCTACAGGAATAAATATATTCACAGCATGTGGTGCACTTTTGGAGTGTTTGTTTTGCATCTAACATTTCCTCAGAGCTCTGACTGGACTTGTGTTGATCATCATGAAGTTATAGCTCTGATACAGAGGTGACCGTGGCTAAGTGGAGAGCAGGGCTGTCTTTCAATCAGAGGGTCAGAGGTTCGAGCTCCTGCTCCACTGGTCTCATGTCAATGTGTCCTACGGTGTGTAGATAGATACTGAATTGTAAGTCGCTTTGGATAAAAGCGTCTGCTAAATGACTGTAATGTAATGTGATGTAATGTAATGTATTGTAATGTAATGAGTAACTGGAGCTACAGCTCCTCAGTAGTTGGGTTGTTGTGGTGTATTGAGGACTCCTCTCTTTTAATGCCTTCCCTCTCAGCTCCACCTTCTCTCTCTCTTCACTCCGGGACTGACTGTTGTGTTGATGTGAGCATGTGTGATGACAGGCAGAAGGTCTACGGTTCTGTTACTGTACCTTTAACCTTTTCATTTTGCTCTTTTAACTCAGGTCACTTGCTTAGTGCACTAGGCTGATACTTGCACATTCTGAGACTTTAGTGCCTGAAAACTTCCCTTGATCTGAGATTGAAAGCAAAAACGTAAAATACAATACAACAAAAACTGTAATTATTTGATCATTAGGCCCATGCACTAAAATCACTTGGTCTCAGTTATGTAAGAAGCTCTATTAACACAGACTTGTAGGGAACAGTTGAAAAGCTGCATCATTTCAATGGTCAGCATTCAAAGAATCAAAAGCCGATTTGATAATGAGTTGTGACTTTCAGTTAAGGACTCAACACATCGGATGAATTGATAAATGAAATGCAGATTATTCATGTTTTTCAGGTGCTAATCATACAGCCTCGCACACAGAAAATGAACCTGCTGATTTTCATATGTTCTTGCATATCATTTTGATGCCTCGCCTGTGTCGTTAATTGCAGCTTCTTTGGCATAAAGATGTATGCATAAATATGTAACTCTTCCTTTAAACCTGTGACGGGTAGAAACATCCTTACTAACATGTCCATTACAATGCTGTGGAATTATGGAGCGTCAATAATAATTCCAATTAACAATGATAATATTATATAATAATAATAATAAACAAAAAAATAAATACATTTGTATCATCAATACAAACTTATGGAGCGCTTACAGTATTATTTTACTGCAGTAAAATAATGTTGCATCTTGAGCAGATCTCCTGATTGCAGCAATTGCAAATAAATCAAAAGATTTCCCCTCTGAAACGTTACATTTTAAATCTGTAAACTGTTGACCAAAGTTACTAAAGTGTTGTGATTTAGTCGACGGTCACCACAATAAGGAGTACAACAAATGACAGGCTCCTTATAAATAAAGCAGGAACCACGTCCAGCCCCGATTCCTTATTTCCCAAACAGACACGGTTTTAACAGGGCAGCCATGAAAAACCTGAACGCGCATTTTATTGCTATCACTACAGGACTTCTGGGTTTTGAATCATAACCCAGACTGCAGCCTCAGATCATTTCTCACAGACTCTCGGATGTCCCCTCACGCAGGTTTTCAGGTCACGCAGTCTCTGCTGTACGTCTGGCATTCACTTTGCATTCCCGTCACTCCGGCCGTGTGTACAAATTAGGACATCAGAGCCGCCGGAGCGGTGACACCGACACCACCGTGCACCTGCTGCGAAGGCATCAGTGTGGAGACACTGTGCTGCATGGTGTCTAAATATGAGCATCAGAGCACTCTGTGTTTCATAGGGTCTGACTGAAGCACATGTTGACTCTCCTATGTATGAGTCATTCACAAGCACACCGTGAGCTGCAGTGAGGCTGGCTGATCGAAACGAATATGTTCAGGACGATGATCTCAATAATGAAAACATAAGCTCATGTAAATTGTCAAGCACGGGGGGGGGAAACATGGCTGTACACACTCGAAGGGTTTTCTCATCGGTGCACAGGAGGAAGTCCTCTTCATATACAGCCCATCACTGATCTGGATACAGTAACACAACCAGCAGACAGACAACTTCCACGCAGTGGTGTGGACCATGCATGTGTCACATTCAGGGAAACGCCTTCCCAACTACTATCCACTGAAGTACCCGTGTCAGAGACGTGTGTGTGTGTGTGTGTCAGCAGAAGCAATACGTCACATGTCTCCATTTCAAAACACATCAGGTTTATGTTTCCTCGGACATGAGCAAATATGCATACATGTCATCGAATGACGTAGGCAGTCGCGTGTGTCTTTATGTGTTGTGTTCATTCGGTGCGCACCGGATTACTTGAAATAACGATTATAAATGTGGATTTTATTGTAAATGAATCGCTGGTTAAAGTAGTAAATGCATGCCGAATTAAAATGCACTTTCTGTTGATTCAGATTGTATCTTAAAGCCCACTCTTGCACGCATGTGCCCTTGTAGATGACCGAGTACGTTTCAAGTTGATGTATTTTCAAATGAAGTTTGGCATGTTTGTTTTTTTACACATTTGTAAAAATGGAACGTTATCGGACATGCAAGGGTACCTGTCGGGTTGTAGCGGGCTCCTCATCCCCGGTGGGTGAAGGTGTTACTCCTTCGAGCGATGCTGGGGTGCACGGAGAAGAAGCCATGTTCCCCCCGTCAATCACTCACTACCAACTGCTCCTGGCGTCCTCCGGCATTCAGCCCCGCTGCCCGCCGCTGCTGCGAGAGGACCGGTAGCAGCGATGGTTTCTTGTCCGAACACAGTGACTCTCTGTCCCGCTACACAGTGGAGCCACTGTCCCTCCTCCGGACGGCACTCGTATGCTTGTAGTCCGGTAGTCCGGTCCAGGCAGATGACGTTTCTCACTCTCACTCTTTCATACACACACGCCGCTCTCTCCCTCCGTCACACACACACACACACACACACACACACACACACACACACACACACACACGCCGCTCTCTCCCTCCGTCACACACACACACACACACACACACACACACACACACACACACACACACACACACACACACACACACGCCGCTCCCTCCCTCCGTCACACACACACACACACACACACACACACACACACACACACACACACACGCCGCTCTCTCCCTCCGTCACACACACACACACACACACACACACACACACACACACACACACACACACACACGCCGCTCTCTCCCTCCGTCACACACACACACACACACACACACACATACACACACACACATACACGCCGCTCTCTCCCTCCGTCACACACACACACACACACACACACACACACACACACGCCGCTCTCTCCCTCCGTCACACACACACACACACACACACACACATACACACACACACATACACGCCGCTCTCTCCCTCCGTCACACACACACACACACACACACACACACACACACACACACACGCCGCTCTCTCCCTCCGTCACACACACACACACACACACACACATACACACACACACACACACACACACCCCTCCGTCACACTCTCCTTCTCTGTGTCTTTGACTTCATCGCTGTGTGCTTCTGAACACTGAGACAAGAACAGATTCTTATATTGCGTGACATTTCTCTCCTCTCTTCCACGCACCAGTGTGTGCGTCACAGTGCGTGCGTGTATTTGTGTGTGAATCTCAGCACACAGCCATGTCTCATTTATTTTAGCTCAGTGTAACATTTCCTTGGTATGACAGGAGTTAACGTTGTCAACACAATGTTGCCTACATGTGGAGGATGTAATTCATTGCAAGTTCAATGTACCTAATTTGTGCTTTGAACAGGAAGGGTAAACACATTTGGACACTGTCAGACAGTCCCTCCTCCCACACACATCTCACACAGTAAAGTGTGTCATGACATCGCAGCATCGTCAACCCCCTGCTTCTGTTTTGTAGTTCCATTTGTGATACTCGGATCCTCTACACTTTGCCTAAACACTGATGCATGCAGAGCAAAGCAAGCTGCTTCCCATCATACCACATGCACCTGCCTATCATCACCATCATGCAGAGGGTTATGGGGGATGGTGGACTGTTTTATGGGGGTTGGGTTACCAAGAGGGAGAAGATGACCCTCAGCCATCCAATTTGTCACAGGGGATGCTGGGGAGGAGGTGTTGAGGAGGGAGGGGGATCTGGTTTAGGATGATTGGTTAAACTGGTTAAGGGCAGCGACATTGACCGCCCCTCTGGGTGACCCCAGAACAGAGGCAGAAGAATAGAGAGGGACTTTCTTACAGCCCAAATCAAGGAGAGGACAGTGTTTGCATGGAAAGACACCAAGTCATATTTGATCTCAGAAATGTAAGACTGATTTCAATTTAATGTCAAATAGCAGTCAGTTAGTTCAAAACAAGTACTATAGAAAAAGGATGGGCCAGCGTCCCTGAAGACAACTTCAGCAGTCAATTGTGTTGAACTGTGTTAATTCCAACATTGTCCTGTTAGTGAGTTTATTGGATCTTTTTTTCTGAAATGTACACGTGCTTGACTGTTAGCTCGTCCTCCATTGTCCACCAGCGTTCGATACTTTCAGTCGACACTGACCCAACCGTCCCTTAAAGACAGACTGACAACGCTACAGCGTGAAAAAACACAGCCCCGCAACACAGCGCAACACAACTCCAGCAAAAAGCTGGGTCATCCCGCAAAAAAAGGTGAAACTGTGACTGGAACACGGTGCGAGGTCATCCAGCACTACTGATCAAAATTCCTGGTAGGTTACTTTGTAACGTGTACGCCATGTTTCTACTGTTGACCTCGCCATTGTCACAAGGGAGGGTAAAATGAGTTTCAATGTGATAACGTTACATAGTTGTAAACTCCTTACAACCCGCTGCAACTTTAACTGGTCTGGTATGACGAGTAGTTTATGGTGGCTAACATTGGCTGCATTAGCTGCATTCATGTGTTGCGGAAACAGTTGAGCATTTACCAATCCAGATAACTCAACACTGACTTCTCGTTTTACACCTTCTTCTTCTGCTGAGTGAAGCCGATGCGGAAGTGTCTTAAACTTGCATTGTCTCTACTGACCAGCAGGGGGCGACTCCTCTGGTTGTATAGAAGTCTAGTCTAAAATGACTCTACGTCTCACTAGATTTATTGCCTCAGTAAACATTGTAAACATGAATTTATGTTGTTCTTCTTCAATACAGCATAATGTTCTATTTAGAGTCAAATAGACCATAAAGCAGAATATGCTTTAGGGCAGGCTTACTGTGATTGACAGGTCTCTACCGCTACCAGAGCCGTTTACGGCGCCTCTACGTCACTCCTCCGCATTCCAAATATGGTAATTTCTGTTCATCGGTGGCAAAAAACAACATGGCGACAGCCGTAATCCAAGATGGCGTCGGCGAAGTCGCAGAACTCGAGGATTCAAAACAGCAGTCCACAAACCAATGGATGACGTCCTGATGACTCCGTCCACTTCTTATCAGTCTCCTGGCTGAAAGATCGCTGTCTGTTGGACCCATCCATCTCCCCTGCGTGTGCCATAATAGTCTTTAAACTTCCTCGTATTACAGCGCATTCTTTTTTGTAGGTTCTGCTACGAATGCTGTATTATACCATCCTGATGTCCAATATTCACTCTCTTTAAGCGCTGGTTTGGTCTCCACCTCTTTAGCTGCTAAATGCTGCACTATGTTCACCAGCTAGTCTCTAGCTGTGTCTGTCTGCTGTTTGCTGTAGGCAGAGTAGAATGACTTCATCAGAGCTTTCTCTCTGAAAACAGCTGCCTGCTGCTGCTGAGAGTGAACCAAAACAATCAAGTTGGGCTTAAAGATGCTAAAACACTTTGTACAACCGAGGGGTGCAGTCTGTGGGTTTTCATCACAAGTGACCACTTTCACATGAAACACACACATAGATCCATTGTTACTGCACATATAGATAAGTGCAGCTTCAAGGTGTTATATAAAGCAAACAGTGTTGTCCACAGGAAAAGATCCATAGCTGTGTTGCTATTGTTAAAATCCATGTAAAAACAGATCAACTCTTTATAACCTTAAAACCATTAGAGCTCATGCACACATCTGACCTTGAAGCAGGTCAGAGCACCTTTCGCTCCTGTACTTCCACATACACACACACACATGTATGGGTGGTGGGTGTGCTAGCAGGCCAAAGAGAGCTGTCTGTGGTAATTGAAAGAAAGATGGATGATGCAATATTTCTGAGTGGAGGAGGAACTGGGACCCAAAGGTTACAAAGCTTGTTAATCAGAGACAGATGGACAGGATAGAGACTCCTCCCGCACAGCTACCGTGTTCTCTGGATGGATCAGAGATCCTAGGTTAAGTTCATCTCAGGATTTCCCTGTTGTCTTAGTGTGCAGGGTTGTTAGTGTGCCTGCACGGGGCTGAGAGCAGCCAGAGAGGTTATTTTAGCATTGGGAAGGAATGACTCAGTCCACCTGTCTAAGGAGATCACAGCTGGATGAAAAGCCCAAGCATTAGTGAACAAGGACTGCAGTGGCCCCGAGGGAGAAACCACTTCACTGCTTTGTTTGTGTGTGTTAATGTAATGGAAAGACCACTGTTAGACAGATACGCTGTAAAACATCATACAGGCATGAAGTGGCCTTCCTGAGTCAGTTTTTGATCTGAATAACCAGACTACTAATACATCTTTGCTACCTTGAGTGACATTATGAAACTTTGTAAATAATAAATAACTATCTTTTTATTCAAAAATAAATAAGTGGGAATTTCAAAGTAATAGAGCACATCCTAGCTCAAAGCTTTAGTATTTATTTTCAGACCATTTCAGAACTCATGTACATGATTGATTGACCTGTCTTTTGACTTGAAATGATGAGTTTAGTCAATGTACTGCTGAGTGCTCACTGAAGGAACAGGATTAGCATACTAATCACTAGCTGTGTGTCTTTTATACACGTTAAATTATGACACAGTTGTTGTTTTGTTGATAACAATGAAGCAATGCAAACCTCAATGAAAGTGGATTTCAGTCCCTATACTTTAGTTCTCTGAGGTCAAGTTAATATCTTGTCGTTGTATGAGCTCTGGTACAAAAGTGGCTGCAGCGGTACTGGAAATGGAAATCAATGGAAAACTAGACGTTATTACAGTTTGGGTTTTATCATTTTAGCAATGACCTTTGGTTCTATCTGTGCTTCTTGCACTACGAGTTGGTTTTACCTGGAAAGAAACATGAGGTCTCAGGTGATGATACAGGTTGGACACAAACTGGCAATTTAGCTAAATTAGCAGGCTTTCGTTGATACACAGGACAATCAAGAGTGCGTCCAATGAGGTGAAAAAGTGCCAATACTCCCCTTATTCACATGTCGGCTGGTACCAGCAATCACCATTACCCTCCGAATTTTAAAGGGAAGAAAAGATGCTATGGGAGATATTGTGGTTGGGGGTCTGCCCCCAAGAATATCTGAAGGTTTTCGATTTAACACCTTTCTTGACCATTATTATTATTATTAGTAATATTACCATAGATAACTCCCAAAAAGCTGAAAGACATAACTTGCTCTAGTTATGTAATTATTTTACCATTAGACACAACATTTAATTATTCTGTAAAATCATATTCTGTAAATCAAAAGGGAATATTCAGAAAACTTTTAAAGTATGTTTCATTAATTATTGTTCACAATTTTTTTAAAACGTATCGATAAATTACAGCACCCTCATTCTCACATTCTCTCACAGCTGGCTAGCTTCCTTACTCACATGGAAAAAAGTGATAGAAAAATGGTCAAAAGGGTCACAGCTCTAAAATCAACATGTATTTTGATTAGATGAAGAACGTTTGCTGATCCTGGTAACGTCAAACTCATCTTCTGTCTATGGTTGTCACTCACTACTGATTGGTTAGGTTAAAACAAGGGAAAGTACCGCCCTCCCAAACACAAATCAGCTAACATTAATCAACATTCTACATTTGATATTAATAATAATAATAATAATACATTTTATTTATCGAGCGCTTTTCATAGTACTCAAAGACACTTTACATTAAAATCATCATATATAAAAGCTATACACTAAAACAAACATAAAACACACAAAACATTTAAAATCAAGCATTCAAACATAGATTAACTTCAAACAGCAGGTGGAAGTAAGTAAGGGGGGGGGGGGGGATACCAGGTTAAACCGGCCATGAAAGGCCCAATTTATAATACAAGTGAAAGCAAAACCCTACTACCAAAATTCTGAGCAAAGCACATTACCGCAAACTGGATTGGCAGGTTTTATAATATAGCAACTAAACAACAACTTTTATGTGACAGTAGGTAGAAAAACCACAGGTTGGATCTATGGGTCATCTACGAGGTGAGGTGTGGGTCAGACATGCATACATGTGCTCACATGTGTCCAGATGTCATGGATAAATGAAGACAAAGGTGTGTGGAGACTCCAGCAGTGTCCCAATCAATGATATGTTTATCTCCGCATGATCAAGCATGATGTCCTCTTTGCACAATGTCCACTGAGACCACTGAAGACGCCAGGACACATCTGCTACGAAAAGGAACTGAAGCACATTCATGACACGTCTCAGGCTGTCCTGTATTAAGTCCAGTGTAAGGTTTAATATTTCATTTTAATTTCACTTGGAAATCTTTGAAAGTCCCGCTGTGACGTCGTCATCTAGCTGACTCAGACTGTATGACAGACTGAGCCTGGTCTGCTATCTATCTCTGACCTGCTAATTTATTTAATGTGTTTTTATGTTGGACAAAATATTCAAAATGTGAGGTTTCTGTAAAGCGAGCAGTGAAAAAAAGAAACATTCAAATTCATCATGAATATATTTAAGCCTTCACAGCCTGTCGGAGCCAGAAAACTAGAGGCTGCATGAATGTGAACAAGTGTTAGTTTGACTGCTCTGGACATTTTGAGGCAATCAACACAGACTTGTCAGAATTCATTCATATTCCTTAGACCACACCCACAATATTTAGTGAGCCAATCATGACCTGCTGCCAGAACCAAGCCTGTTATGAAGCCATGGCCGGTGTGTGTGTGTGTGTGTGTGTGTGTGTGTGTGTGTGTGTGCGTGTGAGTGTGTGTGTGTGTGTGTGTGTGTGTGTGTGTGTGTGTGTGTGTGTGTACTGTGACTACTGACGCCACAGTGCATTGGCTGAATGGAAAACAAAATGTCTCAGTCACGGGAACAGACTGAGCTGTCAATCACTCTGTCACCTTCCTGCCTGGAGGACACTGGTATGAAGCATACCCACAACACACACACACACACACACACACACACACACACACACACACACACACACACGCACACACACACACACACACACACTTAAGTCTTTACATTCAGTTATTGTTATAATATGAGTATTTGTATTGATTTTCCAATAAATGCTGTAACAAGTGCTCTTTACAGTGTGCACAGATGGACTACAAGCTGGTTTTAGTCACCATTAGAAACATCAATTAAGCTTTAGAAGGGGTTTGTTTCTCATTAGCCATAAGGTCAGAAATCTCTGAAATGTTCCCAGGTGGGATGTGACTGTGTATGTGGTAGTTTTTCAGGTTGGGAAAACACAAAAAAATATTTTGACACTGATGTTACTTCTGAGCCTACAGCGTTAGGTGAACAGATCTGCAGTTCAGGAGAACCACGATGTAGAGGTACATGAGAGGAAATAAAACCACTGGAACTCACTGAGTTCACCTGTGTGATCTGGCCGTTGTTTGTTGGACTCAGACACCTGGCGCCAGTAGATCAAAAGAAATCAGGAAAGACCAGACGGTACTGTAAAGTTACGCAATCTGGTAAAGTTAACCAATTATTTCATCGGTGTCACGTTGATCCAAAGTAGGTCCATTTTTTATTGAGTGAGTTGACTGCACAGGACATGCACAAGTTTCCCACCGACCTGAATCCATTGTCACACTCAAAAATCTCTTATGAGAGTACATAGAAAAGCTGAAATGGTTAGCTAAAAGTGATGGATAAAATATGAATGCATGTTTAAACCAAACAAGTTAACCATGGTACCATTGTGAGAATCAGTGGGGATTATCTTGACTTTCATAGATTATTTGGAGTCATTTCTCTTTGAGCAAGTTTATAATCTTTAGTAATCTTTAGTCTAATAATCTTTAGTACGGTCAATAGGTACCCGATTAGGGTAATGAGACCGGTGCCAAGGTTTGAAATTGATCCTCTTCCAGATGAGTCACAATTTAATATCTGTTAAACTGTACGTGGGAGTCGGAGAAGGTGTAATAGTGTAAGTTTGGATGCTGCTTCCAATCTGCTGCTAGCCGCGACTTAAATGTATTTAGGGAAGGGCTGTCGACTGTGTCCTGCCTTAAGGTGTTCCATGCCATACTGACTCTGGTCCTGATTTTTTTTTTCCTATGCCAGTTTGATGCTGGATTTGTAGTTTCTGGCTGTGGTTGATAGTGTTGGATGTAGTATGGAATTTCCGCAAGTGGAGCAGGGTCTGTTGCATTTGATGCTGTCATAGCCCTGTAGGATTTTAAAACACTGGATTACGTTTCTCCGTTGTCGGCGGTATTCCAGTGTGGGTAGGCCTAGGTGTACTAATCGTTCTGGGTAGGATTTGTCAGAAGTGCATTGTACCAGTCTCGTGGCCCGGTGCTGGACTTACTCAATTGCATCCTTCTCCCGTTTGATTTTTGGTGACCATATGGCTGAAGCGTACTCCAGATGAGGGCGGACGAGTCCCTTGTAGAGGTGCAAGAATGATGTCTTATCCATGGCTTTAAAAGTGTGTTTGATGGTACCCAGTGTGCGGTTGGCCTTGCTCACTTGAGTTTGAATGTGTTTTTGGAAGCTCAATTTGTGGTCGATCACTACACCAAGATCTTTCTCAGCTTCTGTTGATTCGAGGGTATGTGTAACTCCATCAACACTGATCATTGTGTAGGTCAGATTGGGGTTGTTGTGTCCGAGGTGCAAGACTTTGCACTTCTCGGTGTGGAAGCGCATTTGCATCAGAACTGATCAGGCCTGGAGTTGATCTAGATCAGTTTGAAGACTTGTGTGTTGAATTTCGTGGGCATCCAATATGACTTGGTAGATTTTCGTATCGTCGGCAAACATCGATATGAAGTTGCTGAGGAGACTGGGAATGTCACCGACGAAGGGGGTGAACAGCAGCGGGCCCAGGACGGAACCCTGTGGGACACCGCTAATTACTTCAGTCCAGTTTGAGAGCTTCCCGTTAACTGTCACTTACTGTCTTCTCTTTGTCAGAAAGTTCCTGATCCATAGCAGAATATTATCTTGGATGCTGGTGGAGGAAAGCTGTGCAAGACGTTCGTGTGGGACCGTGTTGAAGGCCTTGGCATAGTCCAAGAATATGACATCTACTGGTAAACTGTAGCTTAGTGCCTCCATCCACATTGCCTCTAGGAGATTTATCACTGTTGATTTCCCCGACATAAATCCGTGTTGTTGGTCGCATTGGAGGTTGTTGTTTTTCAGGTGTTCTACTATTGTCTCTGACATAATACGCTCCAGGACCTTGCATACCACTGGATGTCAGCGAGACGGGTCTATAGTTGGCTGGGTTGGATTTGTCGCCCTTCTTGTAGATTGGTGTCACTGTGGCCAATTTCCATTGTTGTGGTACCTCGCCCCTTGATAGGCTAGTATTAAATATAATGCTTAGTGGGAGAGCTATGGTATCTGCCAGCTCATTCAGGACCCGGGGATGGATCTGGTCTGGGCGTGCTGATTTGTCAGTTTAAAGTGAGAGCAGCTTCTTCAGAACCAATTCCTGTGTGATGGGAAGTTTAAGCTCAGAGTGTAGTAGTTTCGGTTCAGGTTGAGGAATGGCGGTCACATTGTGAATGTATTTGCGTACTGCTGGTTCAGGATTTTGGCGTTGCCCATGTCGTCGCTAATGAATTATCCGTCTGTATTGCGGAGGTCTGCAATATTGACCCTGGTGGCTCTCCTGCTGTTGATGTAGCTCCAAAAAGCTTTGTTGTTAGAGTGGGCTTCTTTTGCAAGTTTTGTTTCAAAGTCTTTTCTGGCCTTTCTAGTGGCGTGGGTGGCCTCCTTCAGTGCTCGAATGTATTCCTGGTAGTGTTGACCCTCTTTCGTGTTTAAGTAACGTATCCATGCATGGTATTTCCTTCTGGCTTTTTGAAGTGCATTGTAGTTCTTCCATGGAGGTTTTCTCTTAATTACATTAAGGTTAGTTGTTCTAGATGGGGTATGCCTCTCAACTGTTTCCATTAGTACTTGCTTCAAGATGTTTGCTGCTTTCTTTCTGGGTGTGTCCATTTCTGAATCTGGTTGGTTCTGTTATGTGTTGTAGCAGGTATAGGTGTCTCTTATGCATTCCACAAACTTCAGGTGTGGGATGTCGGGACTTGTGTTAGGTGTGACTGTGGGTTCTGGTGTCCATATGATGGCCCGGTGATTAAAGTCACCTGCTATGAGCTGGTGTGTGAAGGCCCACGCTAACGTTTGTGCAGAGTTTTGTTGAAGGGCAAAGCCACTGTTGGAGAACCACTTCTGTAGACGCAACCCATCAGGAATTTGTTGGTCCCTACCCCTTTCAATGCTATCCAGGTACTCTCTCTATGGTGCTGTGGTATATCTGGGGTGACTTGTTTAGCTTGATATTTGCTCTTGACATAGATGCATGTGCCTCTTGTGTTAGGTACTGTCAAATTGCTGGTGAATAGATCATAACCTGGGAGTGCCATAGTTGGTATGTCTGGTACTTGTAAATCAATGCAATAGAGGCTTCGTAATCTTGGTCGGTTGGTCTTTTAATGGATCACCGTGTGTCTCCTTTACATGCGTAACCCCCAACTCCCGTATAAACCCCAGTATATGCGCAAGCGCATTAGAATACCGTATATGACAGTACTAGTCCTACCTTAGGCTTGATTTCTGTCTAGGGCCAGTAAGTCATAGTCATGGAGTTTGTTAAGTGCTACAATGTCTTGTATTTACTCATGATTGAGTTGTCAATGTTAGCGTAATAAATCTTTAAGTGATGACGATCCTGTTGGTTTACTAAAAACTGGAAAGATGACGACAGTAAATGCTACTGTGTGATTACACGCTGCTGAACTTTAACTGGTGAAAGACGAATAAGATTTGAAAATATGCGTTACATATGTGATCTCACCTTTGGGCCTCCTCTCAGCAGCACCATCTGGTTCAGATGGTCAGAAGCTCTTGAGTGACCATCATGTTGGTGGAGCTGACAGCAGCTGTGATGGCTGCAACAGCACCTTCATCTACTGGACAACATGTAGTACTGCAGGGACTCTCAACATCTAATCTACAGTTTAAACTCTTTTGTTTATGAACAATCTTTGTGACTGAATCATCTGTAGTTTTTGAAACTGAAACTTTAAAACAAATTAATGACAGAACACAAGGGTCATTCTCTTCCTTCTAATGGTCCCTGGCTGGGTCAGGGCTGGCCTGGCTGCAGCACAGGGGGCCCCCACACATTCCAGGGCCCTGGATTGGTTAAATTCAAACAAATAATATATATAATATTACTTATATTTGGATCTGTGAAATATGGGATCTGATATTTGTGTCGATATGGCAACTCAGAGGGATCTCTCGATTAATCTAAGAGGTCACAGAAAGAGTTAAAGAACAAGACAGGCAAGAAAAAACACAATGTGTTAAAGTGATGTGTTACTTACTTAATTGTTACTTAGTAATGTGCACACAAAGCAATGTGTTACTGTGATCTCACTGCATTCCAACCCTGGACATTAAAAGGTTGGCGTCATCAGAAACTCCACAAACCGCTTCAACATGAAATATCTCACATAGATTATCTTTGCCGTGGACCAAAAGCAAATTATGAATTTGAGAAATGACTGAGCTTCCTCTTCTTCTCCGAAATATTGAAACGGTTTCTGGGTTAAAGCAAGTTTCAAAGGGTTAGTTTAACGTTATCTTCAGCCAGGTACACATTCTCAAATCCAATGAAAGGCTGTTCATGAACCTTTGAAATGACTAAATGTCATGGACACATTCAGCTTACTGAAGACAAATCACACCATGAGATAAATGCATTCTGAACTTGACATTAATTAAATAGGTTGATAGCCAAATTTCTGAAAATGAATCCATCTAAAGATAAAAAGTGTCCTTCATGAAACAGATGTAGAATAGTTGAAATATTGCAAAGTATGAATTTCCATTATCTGTCAAAAATGACGCTTTAACTAAATGCTAACGTTAACGTCTATGCCTTGAAAACTGTTGCCAACAGTTCTGTGTTTAGACGTAATGTTTATATTACTATTATTCTGACTAAAACTCTGACTGGAAGTAGAATTGCTGTTGCTGTCTGGAATCAGAAGTAGGGAAAGCTCAAACTTATAAAGAAACAGTGATTGCTGTATTTTTTTTATATTGAAAAAGCAGTTTCATCATGCAGACAGGATATATTGTATGACATGTTTGTGTTGTACTCAGACCATAATAGCGGTTTTAGATACCTCCTTCCTTTGAATTCCTGCTCATGTGGAAGCAAATGAACATGCAGACGTATCGGCTAAACAGTCATTAAAACGACGTCACTGACATACATGCACCGTTAAGCAAAGTAGAGGTTAAAACTCTCATAAAGGACAACAGGAGAAGGTCATTACCAATCTGAGAATAGGACATACAGGAAATACATCAAACACTCTATAGAATAGGCAAGCACCTGAATTGACTATGCACACACAGCAATAAACCAGAAACAAACATGTACTATGCATTGCAATAGGTATGAAGAAAGAAGGAATATAATCAGGACTGATCAATGGAAAATATAATATTACATTGGGGATCTGTTGGAAAGGCATCACGCAAACTACACAATATCCTAATTAATGACCAAAGAGCAACAGGAATAATAGAGAGAATATGTATTTATGTATTGTTTCCGTCAATCTACCGCTTCCACACTCCAGTCCAGTAGGTGGCGGCAATGCACTTCTAAGCTGGTTTACCAACTGCCAATAAACACCAAAGAAGACAAGACTAAATCGCTGTTGCTGCTTTCTGCGGAAGTAAGTTAGTGTTATTCTGTCTGTCAGTGAGAAACACGGCCGTGCTCTGGGCTATCTCCTCCCGCACACAGAAGTAAGTAAAGTCTGACCAGATCGAATAAGTGTCTCGTGACTGTCTTCACTAATGTTAGAGCGGATACTAGAGTAACGCTGTGGAATCCTTCCGATGCAGAATAGTTGAGACGTAGGTTAAGCTAGCTAACTTGCGCTGTCACATTAAAACCGTTATTGGTTATATTTTACCATGTCATGCTAATAATATATGGGAAATAGCCGCTAGCAATGCTTCTAAGACTGTCCCTTTCCTTTTATGTTTCCATACTAAACGTATGCGTTTGATAACGTTTGAGTTTGACTAAGTACCGTTAGCTAATGCTAACTTACGTCAGAGGGCCAAGTGAAGTTAAAGGGTCGGAATGGAACTATGAACAATGTAGGACAGGATCCAAGTCAACTCCGGTAATGCAGTTCTGATTAGATCAAACTAAATCATCTCATTGTTTTAGAAAGTACACATTTATTTGCAATATACGAGAGGGTTTGTTTATATGATATCCATAATTGTGATTTGCAATAACAGTCTCAAACGGTTACATTTTAGATTTGACATGAGGAGCTGTGTGGTCCGAGAATTACGTCAACAAGATGACGACTCTGAACAGACATTCCGTTTGTATAATGCTCCGGCATGGACATATTTAGGTTAAACATCCAGCAGCAGTCATCAATTCATTCACCAACACTCACTATAACTGCTTCATATTGTCACACACACACACACACACACACACACACACACACACACACACACACACACACGTGCTGTGTGTGTGTGTGTGTGTGTGTGTGTGTGTGTGTGTGTGTGTGTGTGTGTGTGTGTGTGTGTGTGTTGCATCACAGTAAATGTCAGTGTTGTAAATTGACTTTGCACTTTGCAGCAGACCTCGCTCTCTTCAACTAAGCAGCCAAATATGTGGACATTCAGGATGTGGAGGAGTGTGTCTCTACAGGAGCCTGTAGCAGAAATAAACTGAACTCTTCTTCAGTTTGAGTTATTCTTCCACCAGTAAAGCTTGTCCAACACTCAGTTGCACATTTCCTTTTCAAGTTCGTTTTTGTGAAAGATTGTTCTGTTTAAAGCGTATTCAGATTGCTGAAGAGGTGTAGGTGGGTTATGTAAGGTTAGTGAAACATGCGATGAGAGTTCACTAACCCTCAGGCTGATCCATTTCCACACTGAACATGGAAACAGATGACGTGTGTTTAACCCTCTCCATGCTCTGTATAGAGATACTACTCTCTGATTTGATTGATCTGGTCTTCATGTTAGCAGGAAACACAAAGGAAGACTAATGAGAATATTTCATATTTTCAATAGGTTTCATTTCGTCCCTGCTTCTGTTTATTGTGTAGTATTACAGTCAGTCTTATGTTGCTTCTGTTCATGCTTTAGATTCGTACTGACACACAGAGGAGGATGTCTGCGACTGTGAAAAATCCTTTTCAACACATAGTTGAGCCTCTGGACCCCAACGACCCAAAGCAGCAGTTTTACAATCTTTCCAAACTTGGAGATCCCCGATATGGTAACAACAATTCTCTGCTGGATGCAGACATGAAACCTGTCGTCAGAGTAATGGAGTAGTTTTAGCGATCTATATTCCTGAGAGGTTCACTGTCCATCTGCTCCTCAGACCGCCTGCCCTTCTCTATCCGGGTCCTCCTGGAGTCTGCGGTCAGGAACTGTGATGAGTTTCTGGTGAAGCGCTCAGATGTGGAAAGCATCCTCAACTGGAAGCAGACCCAGACTCAAACGGTGGAGGTGCCATTCAGACCCGCTCGCATCATCCTCCAGGACTTAACGTATGTGGACACCATTCATTTACATTAGAATGTCAGTGAGTAGCTCCACAGGTTTTTAGCAACAGACGGAACCCTTTACACTAAGTACAGCAGAGGGAACTCCATCAGTCTCACACACACGGGTCACAGTCACTGAGAACTACTCATTCTGTAGAAACAGTTTACTGAGAAACTCAAAGTGAGTGATGTCATCAGATTAATCTCAGTTTGACTTTGATTTCTACAAATTCATAACGGAACGCCTGCGTTACAGTCTGCCAACCTGAGCATGAAAGACATGGTTGTTTTTCAGACAGAGGGTCTAAGGTTAAATGATGCTGAGGTGCATTATGGGAAATGTAGGATGTGTTTTTGCAGGTTGACCAAGGACTAAAGTCAGGATATCTCTGTCTCCGCTGCTTCAAATGTTGACCATTTGGGATAAATATGTTTAAAATGATATGAGCAGAGCCAAACCAACAACGAATGGATCTACTAACTCGTATTGTGTGTGTGTGTGTGTGTGTGTGTGTATATATATATATAATAACATATTATATGTGTCGTTGTTAAAACACACCAATGAGCCTCACTGTTGCTCTGGGTCACATGTTCCTTCATTACCATGAACACACACTGTGCCGCTGGATATAGTCCCCAAATAATGTATTTCCTCCCGTTTGAGTGACATTTGGTGAAAACTACAGTGACCAGCTGTTTCATGGAAATATTGAGCTTTTTAGAGATTTACATCTTCAGTGGAAACCAATGGGCTGGAGCTCATAGCACTAGACTGGGTTAGAGACTCAAACAGTATTGAGTGTATTCTTTGTTTAGAAAAATACTAAAATATCGTCAGCCTTATCCTTTTATGAAATCTAATTTGATGGAATGGTGCAACCATGAAATCATGGTGTCAAGCAAAAGGCTTATTAACTACTGAGTATGTCATGCTCATAGTCATAACCCATTCATATCAGTTTATTGTTCAACACAAAGAATGAATGAGATGTGAGGATATAGAACCTTGTCCTGATTGTGATATTGATTTCAGGTGATGTCTCCCAAGCCTGATTTCCTTTTGTATTCCGTGATAATGAAGTCTAAATGATGGTGAGTGGACACGTGTCTTTGTCCTTGCAGTGGTGTCCCTGCTGTGGTGGACTTTGCTGCCATGCGTGATGCGGTGATGAAACTGGGCGGTGACCCAGAGAAGATTAATCCTGTTTGCCCCGCCGACCTCGTCATCGATCATTCCATCCAAGTGGACTTTAACAGGAAGTAAGAGCTCCCTCCACCATCACTTCTTAAGTTCTGTGTTCTCCTTCATACAGATACAACATGAACATCATCTCAGTTTGCTGAGGCTTTATCACTATAATATACTTTGTCTCCTTCTCCATGTTGTAAACACACCGGCTCTTTTCCCTTTAGGTCTGACAGTCTTCACAAAAACCAGGACTTGGAGTTTGACCGCAACAGAGAGAGATTTCAGTTCTTAAAGGTGCGAAAGGGAACAAACCCAGTGTGAGGTCTGATATAAAGGGAGCTATGTAGAGATTCTTTTTAACTATTAAATATGTTCTGTCCTCCCCAGTGGGGCTCAAAAGCCTTCAGGAACATGCGCATCATCCCTCCTGGTTCAGGGATCGTTCACCAGGTCAACCTGGAGTACCTGGCCAGAGTGGTGTTCAACCAGGATGGCTTCTTCTACCCAGACAGCCTGGTGGGCACCGACTCCCACACCACCATGATCGATGGACTGGGAGTGCTGGGCTGGGGTGAGACGCCGTCTCCTCTACAGTACACATATCCAGTTGTGGTTTATATTTGGTGCAGATGCCTGCTCTCATTTATTCATGCAGTGCAATGGCACTAGCTAACGATAGCGTGACAATAACCAACACAGCCGCACTTTGTTGATCACCGATCACGAAGTTCCTAATAAGAGTCGTCATCAAACCCTCAGGTGTGGGTGGGATTGAGGCGGAGGCCGTCATGCTGGGTCAGCCGATAAGCATGGTGCTGCCTGAGGTGGTGGGATACAAGCTGTCCGGAGCCCCAGACAAGTTCATCACCTCCACAGACATTGTCCTCACAGTTACTAAGGTAACCACGACCCGTTGAACCGCTTAACAATGCAGTCATCACAGTAAAGTAGAGGTATGCAGAGACGTGTTTGATTCTGCCGGGGTCAGCTCTCTGGCAGCATGTCTGTTGTGTTCATCACAATCTGACATTGTGCGTCGTCCCCCCTGTGCTCTCAGCACCTCCGTCAGGTGGGTGTCGTGGGGAAGTTCGTGGAGTTCTTTGGCCCAGGCGTCGCTCAGCTGTCCATTGCCGACAGAGCCACCATCGCCAACATGTGTCCGGAGTACGGAGCCACAGCAGCCTTCTTCCCTGTGGACGACGTCAGCATCCAGTACCTGGAGCAGACCGGTGAGTGTCCAGCTGTGGAGATCCGGACGTATTGGTCTCTCTGATTCTTGACAAGAAAGTGTTTCCGAGGTTTCCATTTTGTATGTATTCAGGACGAGAAGCAGAAACGCGGGCGTACGTTACAAAGTACCTGAAGGCAGTGGCCATGTTCAGAGACTACAACGATGTCTCCCAGGATCCAGACTTCACTCAGGTCACTCTCTCCATTTCTCTGCATTTTGAAGTTCTACTTAGAGATTGAGCCCCTTTGATAAAAGAAAGGTTGACTAACAGTGGCTTTTTAAAAGGTCAAAAAGTGTTTCCAAATGCCAGCATGGCTCAACAGAGTACCTCACTGACACTGAACCGGGTAGCTGTCAGCTGCAACATATAAGCAACAAGTAATGTGATACCGACACAAAAATATGATGAGACACAAAACATCTATTACATGGTTCAACATAAGACCTAAGTTTCGACTGTGTAAGCAGGATAGTATGAACTTCCAAATGATGAGAGAGCTGTGAAAGGAGCCACCAGCTGTAGTACATCCTGTCTCCGGCTCTCAGGTGGTGGAGCTGGATCTGACCACAGTGGTCCCCTGCTGCAGCGGCCCCAAAAGACCTCAGGACAGAATCCCTGTGTCCGACATGAAGACAGACTTTGAAGCCTGCCTGGGAGCAAAGGTAGGTGCTCACACGTCACATCATGAAGAATCAGATACACTATCAATAAATATGATAAAGTATGTATTTAACAGGAATCGAGACTGTGGTGCCACTTGTCAGAAGGGCTGTGGATTGAATCTCAGTACTGTTGGATACCGTCTACTGTCTGTAGTACTTCTATATGTAGTACTTTTATTAAGTATAGAAAACACAAAGAGCTAGCATCACATGTCTGTTCAGAGCTTTCTTATTTTTTAATTAGATCATTCCTGATTTAAATCAAAACATTGCATATTTTAGACTTTTATTCTTATGGATGCCTTCTGGATAAGCATTATTTCATATTTAAAACTTCTCTTGTTTTTTGTTTTTTTAAATAAATGGAAAGTTTGTACAACATTTTGTTCATATTTCTCAAAGTAAAGTGTCGTGAAACGTATAGTTTGGCATTGTTACAAGAATGGGAGTTTGTTAAGTTTGGACCACTGCTGTTCCTGTCGGTGTGTCTGACTCTCTGACTCTCTGACTCTCTGGCTCTCTGGCTCTCTGACTCTCTGACTCTCTGGCTCTCTGGCTCTCTGACTCTCTGACTCTCTGACTCTCTGGCTCTCTGGCTCTCTGACTCTCTGGCTCTCTGGCTCTCTGGCTCTCTGGCTCTCTGGCTCTCTGACTCTCTGGCTCTCTGATTCTCTGATTCTCTGGCTCTCTGACTCTCTGGCTCTCTGGCTCTCTGGCTCTCTGGCTCTCTGATTCTCTGATTCTCTGATTCTCTGATTCTCTGGCTCTCTGGCTCTCTGGCTCTCTGGCTCTCTGACTCTCTGACTCTCGTCTCTGTGACGTTTGCAGCAAGGCTTCAAGGGTTTCCAGATGGCTCCAGAGCGGCACAGCGCTGTGGTCCCCTTCCACTTTAACGGGAAAGAGTATTCATTAAGCCACGGCTCCGTGGTCATCGCTGCCATCACCAGCTGCACCAACACAAGCAACCCATCTGTCATGCTTGGAGCAGGTGGGTGTGCTGTACTTCTCTTAGTGGGATTTCTGGAATATCATGGGGGTGTGTTACCTCCTGACTCTTAATTGACACGGTTAATAAAGATAAATGCTCTTCTTTCAGGGCTCCTTGCAAAAAAAGCAATAGAGTGTGGCCTGAGCGTGAAGCCATACATAAAGACCAGCCTGTCGCCTGGCAGCGGAGTGGTCACCTACTACCTGAAGGAGAGCGGGGTCATGGACTACCTCTCTCAGCTGGGGTGAGCTGCTCTCTGTCCCCATCAGTCAGTTCTCTTCATGTATGGAAGATCCCGAACATGTTCAGTCACTTCATGTGTAAAAGTTCATTCTTTACAAACAAAAAACAAGGTCCATATTCTAGCTTCTTTTTATCTGTAAAATCAAACATTAGTTTGCACGTTGTTAGAATTCAAACTGTAATGACGTGTTTGAATTCAAGAGGTTTCAGTCTGTGAGACCGTTTGAAGTCATTTGCCTTGTGACCCAGCAGAGGGCGCTCTAAACACTCACACCTGTTGACCAACACACACACACACAAACACTTAAAGGAATCATGATGTAATATAATGGTAGGGGAAACTTGTATATACATACTTCTATATGTAACGGCCTGTTATCATGTGACTAAAGTTGATCTGACAACTGAGCAAACATCTGCTGAATATTAGTTTTCAGTAAAATGATCCGCTCATATTTTGGTTTGATATCACACTTTCTATATATGTATCATATGATGTATGAAATATTCTTGAAATTGAATTGAGACTAATCCAGTGAGTTAGATCCGTGATACAAATGAAGACGCTCTCTGATTCACTACAGGGGCTGCACACAGACTCATGAAAGAGACAGCGGCCGAGAGAAATGAATTGTGCTGAAAATACTTCTTTTATTTTGAAGCATTTGATACAGTGAAAATGGCGCCTCTAGGCTGCCCTTGATATAGCATTTGTATGCAAATATTCAATCAAAGGCTGTGACGAAAGCCAGCTGAGTTGTCACTGTTGATCGTTTCCACTTTAAACTGAGCGCAGAGTTTTGACCTCTACGTGAAGCTTGTGATCCCTGCAGCATTTCAGTGGGAACATCCTGTCAAAACACAGTAAATAAACACCAACAGATGTCAAACAATGCTGTGATGCACGTGTGACACCACAGGCCTCGCTCATGGTGCACATGTGATTTTTGGCACAGTCAACTGCCGTTATTTTGAAGCTTACCTTGTAAACGATCCTTTTGTCTCTCCTGTTAGCTTTGAGGTCGTTGGCTACGGCTGCATGACCTGTATAGGAAACAGCGGGCCGCTCCCAGAGCCGGTGGTGGAGGCCATAACACAGGTACTAAGACTACTAGGAGTACTAGGTGTACTAAGACTACTAGGTGTACTAAGACTACTAGGAGTACTACAGTCCTTGACAAAAGTCTTGTTGCTTGGGTACAAGTTGACCTTAAGTGCCCCTCAAATATATTTGTAATCAAATTTTTTTTTTACAAGAAATGGCCAATTTCAATCCCAACAGCTTTTGAAATATGTTTTGGTGCCAAACGAAACTGCTGAAAAGCATTCTAACGTTCACAGCTTGGTAAAGCCCACTGAGTCAGTTTTTGCAAAGACAAAAGTCTTGTCGCCTTGTCATATGATGCACCCAATCCTAGATTACAGCCTCACCTGTGATCAATAATTGATCAATCAATTAGTGGGTGTGTATAAAAAGAACCCCAGCACACCAGACCTTCACATCAACTGCAACTTGACCTCTGACAACATGCCTAAGATTCACCCTGAGACCAAAGCGTTGATTATCAAGAGGCTGAAGACCAGATCCACTGCTGAGGTGGCTGACACCTTCAATGTGTCTCAGCGTCAAGTACAAAGAATAAGAAAAAGATTTGAAGAGACTGGAGATGTTTTTGACAAGCCCAGGTCCGGCAGACCCCGCAAGACAACTGCTCGGGAGGACCGTTTGTTGGCTCGAAAATCCAAGGCCGGCCCCTTTTCCACTGCAGCAGAGCTCCACCAGCCTGGTCACCTCAAGTCCCCGTGGCAACCAGGACACTTTGTAGAATTCTGTCTCGAAATGGCCTCCATGGTCGAATCAGTGCCCAGAAACCAGCACTAAACAAAAGGCAATTAAAAAAACGCGTGGCATTTGCCAAGGCCCACAGCCTGCTAAAAGGATGGACGCTGGGAAAGTGGCAGAAGGTGGATTTCTCAGATGAGTCTTCGGTTGAATTACATCACAGCCGCAGCAAATATTGCAGGAGACCTACTGGAACCCGCATGGATCCGAGGTTCACCCAGAAAACGGTTAAGTTTGGTGGCGGAAAAATCATGGTCTGCGGTTACATCCAGTATGGGGGTTTGCAAGAGATTTGCAGGGTGGAAGGCAATATCGATAGCCTAAAATATCAAGAAGTATTAGCTACCTCTTACATTCCCAACCATAAAAGGGGTCAAATTTTGCAGCAGGATGGTGCTCCATCGCATACTTCCATCTCTACATCAAAGTTCCTCAAGGCGAAGAAGATCAAGGTGCTCCAGGACTGGCCAGCCCAGTCACCAGACATGAACATCATTGAGCCTGTCTGGGGTAGAATGAAAGAGGAAGCATGGAAGATGAAACCAAAGAATCTTGATGAACTCTGGGAGGCATGTAAGACTGCTTTCTTTGCTATTCCTGATGACTTCATCAATAAATTGTATGAATCATTGTCGAACCGCATGGATGCAGTCCTTCAAGCTCATGGAAGTCATACAAGATATTAAATATGGATCTCACAGCACCACTACTTAATTCACTGATGTTATGCAACATATTTTTGTATTTGAAGTAAATTATTTGTTCAATTTTCACATTACTCTCTGTAGGCGACAAAACTTTTGTCTTGCCAAAATCTGACCTTTCTGTGTTCATTAAATGATCAATCTTTCTTCAGTGAAGCAAATTTATTTTAGTATATTAAACATAATTTGGGAGGGTTTTAGCGTTCATATGAGCCATTTCTAAAACCAATGGATTAATTAAAAGTCAGGTTATAAGCTGTTGTTTCTACAAAATGGATAAGTGACAAGACTTTTGTCAGGGACTGTAGGTGTACTAAGACTACTAGGTGTACTAAGACTACTACGAGTACTAGGTGTACTAAGACTACTAGGTGTACTAAGACTACTACGAGTACTAGGTGTACTAAGACTACTAGGTGTACTAAGACTACTACGAGTACTAGTCTGTGTCCACATCCCGACTGTATGAGCAGATCACATTCCAAGCACTCCTAGCTCCTTTTCTTCCTCTTCTATCTTCTTTTTCTCCATTTGTTTTCTGTTCCTGTTTTCTGATCTGAAGTGTTCCTCATCTCATTTTACCAGCTCTGTAGATGAACAGTAATACATTTCCAAAATATAATGACATGAAGTGTTTTCTACCATGGGGTGGTCCTCCTGTCATTTGAGGTGTTTGCATCTCTTTGTGTTCCAGGGAGATCTGGTTGCTGCAGGGATCCTTTCAGGAAACCGAAACTTTGAAGGGAGAGTCCACCCCAACACCAGAGCCAACTACCTGGCTTCCCCCCCGCTCGTCATCGCCTACGCAATCGCCGGCACTGTGAGGATCAACTTTGAGAGCGAACCCATTGGTGAGTCGTTGTGTTCTGAGAGTAACTACGCAGAGAGAACAAAATGGAGTTGTTTCAACGCTGAAGCGCATACGTTTGAAGTGTCTGCTCCAGGCTACATTAGCTTCTACTAGCATAACACACCAGAGTTTACCACCCAACTGCTGCTGGTCCGCGATGCATTGCCAGGTTTTGTCAAGGAAGAAGAATGCATGAATAAAAAAAGATAACCCTGCTTCTGCTGATCCATTGTGGGTCTGATACTGTTAAAGGAGAGCAGTGATGAATCAGTGCACCACTCTTCTAATAATTAGTATTTCCATTCCTTATTATCAGTTCTGTTGTTCTGCAAAGGTTGTGTCTCTGACTACCAACACACAGTCAGCCTCGGTGCCTC